>NW_027269817.1:0-646 GCF_030848805.1 Temnothorax longispinosus | reverse complement strand
TACATTTTTAATATTTATTTTACATTTTTTATAACAAACTTTTATATTTTTTTTATAAATATGTGCGTCCATATGCATACATAATCCATATATGTAGGGATACCTGAATGATAGCGATAACATTCTTGTGAAATTTTAAGTGTATTTAATGAAGAAAATAAAGTACACACAAGAGAAGATGTTAATTGGCCAACAGACGAACGAGAACTCTGCTTGGTCGTGATTAGTTCGCCGATCACATTCGAGTTATCGCTAAATCGTTTAGCAGGTTACTCGAATGGAAAAGCGTTTATTGTTTGTCAACTGTGTTTATTTGGTTAATGTTTAGAAACGCCGATGCCTTGCTCGATCTGTCTTATCTTAAGGGGTAACGCTACCCCTGAGACCCTAAAGTTATATCTAAGTTTGGGAATTTTTTGTGGGCAAATGAATAGCTTTATTTAAAAAAACATAAACCCCTTTATTGTACACGTATTTAACTATAAAAATAATATTTTTATTAGTCATAATTATTTAAAAATGGCGGCATACTGGCACACTTCCGCAATCGACTTTTTCCGAAAATGTGATTTTGCGTGCAAGATTTCTCTGAGATGGTTTACCCTAGAATAAAAATAAAAAAATTTTTATGTTCTATATTGATTGA
>NW_027269816.1:0-585 GCF_030848805.1 Temnothorax longispinosus | reverse complement strand
GTGTGCTAGTCTATAATAAAAAAATCCATGTAGACGCGAGAAGTTGGCCCGTGGTCGAGTAGTATTGTTGCCGCTTTTCCGCGTGCGTGATTGGCCGATGCGTGCGTGCGGTCGATATGATGCGGCGATCGAGATCGCGCTGCGAGTTTCGCGTGCGTGTATGTATGTATATACATATGTGTATGTGTCGTGTGATGTGACAGCTGGCATCGGTTGCGCAAGGTTAGTGGGATTATTTATATAAATATGTATGTGTCGTGTGATGTGACAGCTGGCATCGGTTGCGCGAGGTTAGTGGGATTATTTATATAAATATATATAACATTTATATTTTGAATGAAAAATTGATACATTGTTTTTCTCGATTCTGATCAGTTTTTTTTAAAGCATAGTAAATAAATAAATATATATAAATTATATTTTACATATTAATATCTTTTAACGTCATTTGTAATGTTTCAATATTTATTGCTTGCTCGTACAAATCTAATCTGGTATACGTTACAGTAACTATAAATTTTTGATACAGATTTATCTTTGTAATCGTATATTTTATATACATATATATATCGTATATTATATATA
>NW_027269815.1:666532-839878 GCF_030848805.1 Temnothorax longispinosus | reverse complement strand
CTATATATACTGTCACGACTTTTTGCACTCCCGGACCGCTCCGGGACGTGTGCCGGATCAAAAGGACTTAGGAGAGCGGGATGGTTGGCCTCTCCAGTGATTTCCTCGCACCTCCGATACTCCACGAAATGTTCCGAATGTTGGGCGCCAGACGCGTACATTCGCGTCCACGAAATCGCGAAAACCTAAACGAGACGCAAAACGAAGTGTGGAGGTGCGTGGAATCGGCTAGCTTGACCTAATCACGGGAGGGGTTAATGAAGGGCAGCGCGATATTCGGCGGGGTGACACGTTAATTTCATACTCAGTCAGATAACAAAGAAAATAACATTTATTGAGTACTGGTTGTCGAGAAAATAACAACGTTTATCCATCCGGCTTCGATCAAACACAAGATAAATTCAATAAATAAATCAAGAATAGCCGGTGGCGGGGTGTCTGAATTTATCTAACCGAAATAACATTAATGCGGACGCGAGACACCCACGGAGTATTAATTGAGTCTCTAATAAACACGCTGAAGGCTCTATTCTCAAACAATTAATCATTCGAGTCGAAAACCGTACGAAAACTCTGTCGCAATGATATCTTAACCTAACGCGAGTGAATCTGCTCGGGCGCAACGGGAGGCGCCGAGTCATTTAACCAGGCAAAGAATACGATAACTAACGCAAGATACGGGATTAATGCGGTTCTCCAATGAGGCAGAATACCGGTCAACGCGAAATACTAGAGTCGCGATATCGCTAATAACCACGGAACGCCATGAAGAACTACGCAAGTAACATCTAAACGCACGAAACGTGTGAACGCCGGTAATTTCTTAACGCGAATACAAGTCTAACATAATTAATCAATCGGCGGGAACGACCTTCGACCGCGATTAACAATGCCATCGACATTCCAACGCAAAATTCGAGATTGTCACGAGCAGGGACGCCATAGGGACATACGCAAGCAATACCGGACGCAACGCTTCTCAACGCGAGAGCACAATTCTCACCCGTAATAACGAGATCCAAACACAAATCGATACGCTAACACCGACGCTCGAACGCCAGAATTTCCCGACGCGAAGAAACGGTAACGCAATTGACGAAACACCGGCCCGTATGCGGCCGTACACCAAGGTCGCGAGGACAACGCAATATACTCGCGATATCGAACTCATTAACGCCTATCGCGATCTCCAGGGATTCGCCATAACGCTTGTACCACGGTTCCGCGGCCACGATACCATCCCGAGACCCTTCGCTCTCGTTATCGATCGCGAAATTACACTCGATCTTAACATACGTTATCCCGAGCGAGAGCGTGCACCGGAGGGCGGTGTCGTGGCTTTACATATCGCGATTTACGGGCAACCTCACCGGTAATATGCCTCCTCCTGTGCTCCTCGCCGTCACCTGCCTCCAACGATCCTCGATCCGCCAGACAATTATCGAAATACCCGACTCGGGGTGGCTATCGCGTATCTTACAAAACGTATCTTGCCGACGGACGACCAGAGAGTGAAAACGCTAGACCCGCTCGATTGCGGAATCGATACGGTACCCCTTCCTGAGGGGCGCGCGAGCCAATCGGGCGCGAGCTTGCAAGCCCGCGGTGTCCCGGCGCAGGGCTGTCGATACGAGATCCTTCGGGGGCGTGCAACGGTCCCTCAGCGGCGTACGACTCCTCAATTCTGTCCTTAGCAGCGGACGGAACTCGGTTCTTGCCGGTGTGCCTCCGGTTTGACCCTGGGGCGGTGATCAGTCCCCCCGTAGGTCGATGTTTTGTGGAGATCATTTGCTGAAGCCGGGTGTTTACCCAAGTGCTTGGGGCCCCGCTATCGGCGGCCTCGTCCGTCGCTGCCGTACGTGCCGCCCGCCTGCCGCGTTGCTCTCGCCAGCCCGCGATCTCTGCTGCTTCCGCGTTTGCCACCCCTCCTGGGTTATCGATCGTCCTTGATTTCCTTCGCCAAATACTCCCTCGAAGGTTTGCCGTGGTGTGGGTGAGGTGCCGCGCGTATTACATTGCATAAAAAAAAACAAAAGAAAATAATCAAAATGCGGAAACGCGATTAAATACGACCCCTGGAGATCTCGTCGTTGCCTCCCTGGTCCGTCCCTGGGCGCGAAATTCCGCGCCTTGTGACGGCGGCGGGGCGCCGCGACGGTGCGGCGAACCGCAACGTCACAATACATATAAACAAATGTCTTGACTGACTGACTGACTGACTCGTCAACGCCCAGCCCAAATCCTTAAACCTAGAAATATGAAATCGGGGAATATATTTCTTCTATAACATAAGTATCCACTAAGAAGGAATTTTGGGAAATTCGACCCTTAACGAGATGAAAAGGGATAAAATGTTTTCATGGATTCCTCGACGGGCAATACCGACAGCTTAAGCTAATTAATTATGAAAGTTATAATCATTATTATTTTAATTTATAATTAAATAATGCTTTTTAAAACATAATTTAATTTAAGTTATTGAACGCACAATCGTTCTTTTCTATTTTTTTTCGTTTTTTTTATACTGAATAAAAAATTCTTCTCTAAAATAAGAGAAACTACGCAAATAATTGTAAGAAAATACAAAACGGTATGAAAATCCGAAAAAAGTTTTTGAATTACTTTCCGTTACTTAAGTTAAGGTTAGGTTAGTGTATTTCTTTACGTGATATAAACAATTCTAAATATATTATTCAAACGATTCTAAGTATATTAATTCAAATTGAAAGTATTTATCCACATTTGAATAATACATAAGAATATTATAAGACCTTTTGTTGGTAAAATTCGACAATTAGGGCTTACACGAGAAATCAATTAGGAGGAGGTAAATTTTATGTATTCTTTGCCCCCTTTATCCGAAACTGTTGATAAAATTTGGGGGTCAAGAGACAATTCCCCTTCCAGTTATATATGTTCTAAGGTATTAGACAGTACACATATCAGTAAATTACTTCCCTTAGCACTGACAGAAACTCTGCTATATTTCTCAAACTATTTTTGTTCATAACTTTTAAATAAGCAATGACCGCCGATTAAGTTATAAGGAAAAGTTACTTATAGAGTCATGTCCTTGACAACATATTTGAAAATTATGGAAATCGGGGGTGACTCTCTAATACTAAATATTTACCGCATTTTTTCTCATTTTCATGACGATATCTTAGAAAATACAAGCGACTTCTTATCAACAGTTTCGGATTCTGGGGGCAAGAATACATAAAATCATAAAATTTATCTCCTCCCGATTGATTTCTCGTATAGGCCCTAATTGTGGAGTTTTACCCTTTTGTTTGAGTTTAAAGTTTACAAGAGAAATAAACAGAAAAGTACGATCTGTATAATGTAGATTAGCATTTATGCAATATACATATATAGAATATATATTGCATATATATTTTAGCAAAGCAAAAAATTAGTTTATTTATTTTTTCGTATTTTCTCTTACTTTGGATAATTTTTTAATATCTGTATATGAAAAGCGAAAAAAATAGAAAAATATAAATGTGCTTGATCGATAATACAGATGACTCCAACATCTTCTAAAGGGGATCCTAAAGTCCTTTTACCGATTAAACGCAATAATTTAATAACAACTTTTCGTATATTACAGATTATAACATGGAAAATAAAGAAATATGTAATAGTATATTGTGCACCAAGGGACGAAAGTAGCGTTTTTCAGACGAGTGTGAAGTTTGCCGCCCGAGCCGAAAGCGAGGGCGGTAAATCACACGAGTCTGAAAAAGCTTTCGCCCCGAGGTGCACACGATATTTTTTATACTACCTTTACGGAAAGTTCGACTTTCATGCCTAGAGAGAGACGAGAGTGGTCAATTTCAAGCAGGACTTACTTTCCTCCCTAGGGCAGAAAGTGGTTACTTTCCGTCCGCTATGCCGCCCTGGCGTAAAATTGACCGCTTTCGCCCCTCTCTACAGGCATGGAAAGTCAAACTTTCCGTGGAGGTGTTGTGAAAAAACAGTTTATAGTTAGTTTACATCTTTGTTTTTTTTTATTAACAACGTTTTTTTCTACTGTTGTAAAAATTGTCACTAAATATATATAATGTCAAAAAAATATTAGTTGAACTTGTTTAAAATTGTATTATCGCCTACATTGTGTGTATATTACACACATCTTTCTTCTTCTTATTAACACTTTTTTTTACTGTCATCAAAATCCCCATTAGATATACACGATGTCATTAAAATACTCACTAGATATATACAATGTCGTCAAAAAATTTTTATCAATTGGACTTGTCTAAGAGAGTAATGTATTATTGCTTACATTGTTTGAACTATTTTTATAACATAGAAAAATAAAAAATGTGAGAAAATAGTTTATAGCTTGTTTATATCTCTATTTTTATTATTAACAGCGTTTTTGTTACTGTCGTTAATATCCTCACTAGATATATACATTGTCGTCAAAATATATAGTGTCGTGAAAATAATCAATTCAGCGCTTCGAATTAGTTTGACGACGTCGTCAAACTATTTGATAGACCGCTACACTTTTGACGACAGTTGTCAAAATAATCAGAAGTCGTCAAAGTAGTCAATGCGTACTAAAAATTGTCGTTAAACTATTCGATTCACATATATATATATATATATATATATATATATATATATGTGTGTATATATATAAGATATAAATGTGCATAACAAATTTAAAATTTATTACAGGACCGCCATGGTGGCAAAGAGCGGATCGTAGTCACAGTTGTAATCGCAGTTGCGGTCGTGATCACGGTCGCGGCCTTGGTAACAAATACATGGGAAGAGGAAACCGTAAAATATACCACATTCATTTCCATTAAAATAAACGTAATATATCTTGAGTACACTATAAATGATATAAAATTAATATGACTAGAAATAAGGTTAATATGACTAGATATATAAGGATTAATAAATGACTAGATATAAAAATATATGATCCATGTTGCACAAGGAAAATGATTTTTTCTAAATAAAATCGCCAGTCAGTGCAAACTAAAAATCTGCTACACATTTTATTTAACAAAGAAAATAGAATAGTATAGAATAGATATTGAAATTTTTAATATGCTTGTAGAAATCCTATTCATAATGTTGTTTTTGTTGCAGCGTACGTTAACGTGTCTACCATTTTATTTGCATCAACCTTTCTCGTGCCACGCATTTTGGATGTGATATTTCCGTTGAATACTTCCCGCCTTGTAATATTAGCATCCGGCATACTATTTCGTTGACGAAAATCGATATTTTTATTATATTTTCCTTTATATATTAATTACCAGCAGTATGTGCATGACCAGATTAATTGCGCACGATAGCATGTATTTTGTTTACGTCGAACACATCTGCGATCTTTTCGTCATGTAATGATTAATAATTGACGAAAATCGACATTTCTGTTATATTTTCCTTTATATGTTAATTACCAGCAATATGTGTATGACCATATTAATTGCGCACGATAGCATGTTTTTTGTTTACGTCGAACACATCTGCGGTCTTTTCGTCATGTAATGATTAATAATAATAATATTTATAAATAAGAAAGAATGATATAAGATTATTTCCTAATACCTATCTATTCATAATATTAAGTCTAAAGTTTTAGAGAGAACAATATGAGGAATACTTGATCAACACTTTAATTTAAATTTCAAAATGCAATTATGGAGTACAGATATATCGGCTATATATATGGAACAGTAAATTGGTGCGCAAAGAAAAATAAAAGATGAACGTACATTGGTTTTATTACATATCGTTTATTATTATTAGATTAGGCACGTATTACTGGATTTTTCGACACGTGCGATTCTTTAAACGCGTCTTCCAACGAGATTTCATTTTTTCAATATTCCTCCGGCATAATTGTATATATTTTCACTATCATTAAGCGGGGAGCACACACTTCTGCACAACGCATAATGCGTAAGCATAAAAAAATTGATTGGTCCATACACATGTGCATAAGAAAATAGACCAATCAATTTTCTTAAGCCGTGATCAGACTACGGATTAGAATTGAAATTGGATTGAAATTTGACCAATTAGAGCAAAGTTCACTAAACTTGAAATTAGTTTTCTTTATTCTGATTGATTAAATTTCAATCCAATCTCAATCCCAATCCGTAGTCTGATCACGGCTTAATGCTTACGCATTATGCGTTGTGCAGAAGTGTGTGCTCCCCGCTTTAACCTCAGTGCCGATTCGACTTTGATATTCAGAAGACTCTTAAACTTGACAAATCATGATCGCACAAACTATCACAGTCGATAATCCCAGTTCGATAATCGCGTATCGATAAACAATACGTGTTTGCAATTTTAATGATGTGATTCCATGGTACGAAACGCATGCGCAATGCGGAATTAGCAGAACGTTCGAAAATTGGTTCGACCTAGCTTTTTTACGTTCATTCCGCCGATTTTTTTATCCAATGAAATATATTTTCTAATAATATCCATGCAGCGGAAAACGTGGAAGCGTAATCTGTGCGTACCAATAATATACATTTTTTTTATAGATACAATAAACGAATGGCTAGCGTCAATTGCGTTTGTGCAAATTTCGCTTCATGGGACATTATGGCGAAATGTCTGCGATTGAACAAACTTCGTTCCAACAATTCCGCATTGCGCATATAAGGCCCGAATCGCACTATAAGGCCGATTTATAAAGGCCGTAACCGTTGAATTTAAACTGTTTATTAAGCCGTTGAATTAAGCAGAGGATTCTGTAGTAACTTACGAATGATAATTTACGCTCGCGTAAACGTAGTATATAGTATAGTATACAGAATAATAAATTTCTTTCGCCAGTATATTGCGATAAATATTACTACAGCCTCAGTGGTCGAATTGGCAAGACACCCGCACGGTATACGGGAGGTTCCAGGTTCAAACCCTGGCTGGGGTAATATTTTTCGCAATAAAATTTAAAAACTATTTAATTTAGAAATTACATCAACTGACCAAAAACCATGGTCAAAATTAATAATGTCTCGATGATTGATCCGAAAAAAGTGCTGTGTGAATCCGACAAACCAAGTTGGCTCACAGTTTTTCAATGTTCATATCGAAAAGACGTTATATATTGCCAGTCACGGTCGATTTAAATTACTTTAATTGTTATAGTATAGTATATTAATCACAACAGTCGATTATTATTCTTCTCACGACTGTCATTGGTCAATTTCTTAGGGTGTACGACTTATCAACAATTACGGCCTTTATAAGTCTGCCTTTATAATGCATGAGCCGTGGAAAACAAAAAACTATCTTAACGCTACACGAGCGCGGGATCCACTCGGCGGACTCGGCCTCCAGTCACGAGCCATTGTCAGCCATTGTGGTGCGTTCGCTCAACGTGCGCGGACGTATTTTATCCGAATCACGTCAAGTCAAATCACACAAACCGTCCGTCGCGGGACGAAGAAAAGTCGCTTTCAAAATCCTAGACCGTACGCCTCGCCGTTAGATCGGTCACGCTCTTTCCCGATCGAGCGTGTTGTGTATACTATTCACGTGGCGGAGGAAGAAGACGAGCCATTGTGCCTGTTGCTGCTGCTGCTGCAAACTGGATATTTTACAAAAGTTGAACCATCTCAATATGGCTGTGAGTATACATTAAATCTAATAAATACATTTAATCTAATAGCCAGTCTACAATGAATCGTTATAGTCGTTAGTCAAATGTTGGAAGAAGCATATCGTAAAGCAATCGGAAATCCGTAATCGGTGATCGTTAAGAGATGGCATTTGGCCAATCGCTTACGATCGCCGATTATAGACTTCCGATCGCTTTACGATACATTTATGACTTTTTCCGACATCCCGGCTCTTCCGACATCCAACTAAAAACTAACGACTCGTTGTAGACTGGTCATACAAATTCGGATACTCGCAACTCGTCGCGTCGCGTAATAAAAAAATATCTCGGATACTCGCAAAACTCGTCGCGTCGCGTAATAAATAAAAAATATTAATTAAAATTATTTTATAGGATGAAGAGAAAAACTCCAACGTAGACGGCAATATCGATGTCGATATGACGGAGGATAATAAGGACGATAAGGACGAAGTAATACGCCTTAAAAAGAAAATGCGCAATTGCGGCGACAACTCGCCGCAATTCACCAATTGCCATCGCCACAGCTATTCGTACACACACTGCCGGCACCTTCACAGCCATCAACGTCGGCACCGGCACCGGCACCACCAACAACGCCTACAACATCAACAACTCAATCAACTCAACAAAAACGTAAGTACAAGTAATCTTTTAAAATACGGTTATGATATTTAATCTTTTAGCGTTTTTAACTGAACTGGGTTTGTTCGCTAGCTATTTTTTGTAAAATAATTTCTGTTTGTTACAGCAAAGAGATGGGCACGAGCCGGGCGTAACCGCACATATACGCAAGAGGAAAGGGAAGAGGAGGAAGCGAAAGAGCAGAAACAATCAAAACGTACAATTTTAAAATAATGTAAAAGCGAAAAGCGATCTCTTGATTAACAAAAGCATCCTATGAAATATATAATAAATATACTTGTCTATTTTACATGTTTAGTTTTATAATACTAGTTTATAACACTTTGTTTTTTTTTTTCGATATTATATATCCTTAAATTGTGATATGTAACTTTTTTAATTCTGTTAATCAAACCTTTTTATCTTCAGGTAATTTAGCCTTATGCGATATAGAAACTAGAAACCTTATTGAGAGAATTCATATCCGTTTGTATATTTATTTTTTCTATGTGAGAAATATAGCCATAATAAAAAAATATCTATTCTTAATGTTTAACTTTACTCAGCTCGTCAGATGTAAAACGCAATACTGTTGAAATGGCATTCAACATGTGCCATTTGCTCGACGCATCGTTTGTTGTTAAATAATTTATAAATACATTCTTCAGATATTCCAGATTAGCGCCCTCTCGATTTACACGCTTCCAGCCTGCGATATAAATCTTTTTATTAGTTCTATACGTGAAATATCTATTTTATTAATTATTTTTATCGATATTGTGTTATGATCACCTAGTGATATGCGCCTTCAACTTTTTAATCTCCTCCTGTTGCTGTTCTTTCATATGGAGCATTTCTCTCTGTTGCTCTCTCATCGTTGCCTCCAATTCCAGAATCTTCTTCCTTGATGATGACACTTGCACCTCCTTCCTGGCTAATTCTTGAGTGTAATGCAGTATCGGAGGACTCAGTCGTTCGTCAATAATCCCGTTACCAGATCGGTGACCGACTCGATGGTGTTCTCGTATCTTTTCAAATGTGTCTTATTTTCCGTCGTACCAGAAGTCTGTTTATTAGGTAACAATGCGCGAAATGATGCTTTTAGAGTTAATATCTCTTTATCCTTTTCCTCCACAAGAGCCATAGATCTCTCTCTTTGTCGCAGTATTTGTTGCTCTAATATAGATATATTCTATTACGATACTCGTTATCTTTTTGATGCAACGTGTGCTCCAGTTTCGAACGTTTTTCCTGAAATAACTGAGGATAAAGTTTGACTTTTAGTCTTTTAATTAAAAAGATTAAATACATGAAAACTTTCAACAAAAGTAATAGGTTTGAAAATTTTTGACTACTTTTAAAATTGATTATTAGCAAAATAATTACTTTGTGTTGATGCTCCAATTGTTCCTGTAAAACTCTCTCTTTACTTATCATTTCATTGTTAATCATACGTATCCTTTCCTCCAAGTTGCTGTTATGAACCTTGAGGAGATTTAATTGAGTCTTATTATGATTTTTATCATGCATCAGAGACAGGCTGTGTCTTTGTTGTTGAGTACTACGAAGCACGTTAGATGACATATTATATTTACACATTGCTTGATGTTTGTAGTCTTCAAATTCTTGTAAAAGCGCGTCGTATTTCTCCTTGAGAAATCTTCTAATCAAGATGTTCATCCCGCAGATCCAAAATATTCAACAATGCTAAACGTAAAACATATATATTTGAATCATTTATTCAAATTCTTATTCTATTTTTCACGTTTTATCGAACATGTTAATGTTACTTACATTTTACATAGGTTGAATCCCTCTTTTTATTGTCAAGATCCAGCAAGCGAGTATACAGGGATTTTATCTTGGAAATAATTTCCTCCGGGAAACTCCGGTTACTCGACGTCACAACTTGTTCGCTGTGTTCGGTATCCTACAAAGCAGCCAATTGGTCCTTTAATTTTTGAATGGCTAATTGGTCCTGTTGCCTCAGTCTGTCGTAGCCTCCAACGATCTCGGAGAGTTCAGCTAATCGAGCCTCCAAGCCAGCCACTCTCGCCTCGTGCATGATGACCGATCCTCTCGCTTGCTGCTCCGCAGCGGCGGCTCTTTTTTGCTCCTACATCAAAACGTATTGCTTAACTTTGTTATATCCGACAACTTTGTCGTATAACGTGCTAATTAATTCTCAGCGAGCTTTACTTCACGAATCGCATTCAAATGTTGATTTTTCATCACAGCCATCTCGGCTTGTAAGGAAAGAAGATGCGGCGGTGTCTCTTTCGCAGCTTCTTCGGTTTGTTTGAGCTTGGTCTTGATAATTTCTAGCTCGGCTTCGAGAATCTTGCATTGCGTCTTATTCGCGAGATGCGTCTTCAATTGTCCTTCAAACTGTTCCTTGCTGCGCTGCTCGTCGTATAGTAATTTCTGTAATTCTCTACAAAAATATCGTTAATGGATATACAGCTCGTAGTTTTATTATAAAAACATTGTTTATTTTAATATTTGTAGTGTGTAAACATTTCACGAATGATATAATTTTACATAATTAGAAAAAATGGACTCATTACCTCATTTTTTTGACAAAGTCGGCGTGTTCTTTCTCTCTGTCGTGCCGCTCCATGATTAATTTGCATTTTACATGCTCGATTGCGGAATGATTGACATTTTGAGCCTTCTTCAGCCTATCTTTCAGATCTTTAATTACTTTTTCACACTGCAAACATTAACGCTCAATTGAACAATCCTGATAACAGGACAGATGTCAAACTTCTCATCTTACTTCGTCACGTTCGCTTCTTAATTGCTTCTTGTCCATTTGGAAGTTCGCTTCCATTTTTTACTTTTCTGCCGATAGAGTGGCCAATTGGTTCATTAACACACCTAGCTGACTTTTCAGTTGCTCTGTAGTTTCTGTATCCTCATGATCTGTCTAACTCTCGCGTATCTAAAGTTACAATAGTCATAAGAATATTGATAACTTAATTGATCGTATGGGGAACAAAATTATTATATCTGTCGTCGCGATTAGTGAATATATCATTTTTAGAAATAGATGATTCGTCTATTTTTGATTTATCTACTCTGCTTGTATCTTCTGTATTCTTTATCTCAGTCCCTGCAATCTCCTTATCTAAAATAAATTCTTTTTATAAAGTAACATGCTAAATAGTTCTTTTAATAGTACACTTATATACTGAAATATAAGTTTGTACCTGGATTTTGTTCTCCTGATTTACCACTCTCATTTTGTATAATGTTTTTTTTCTCTTCAGAGGTTGCCATTGTTGATTATTAAACGCAGATTATTGAATGTTACAATTTCACTAGTCAGCATCTGAAACAAAATTACAGAACTCGATTTTATACAAGATAGTCTAACTCACACAATTCAGCCGCTTTAATCATTCAAAGTATCCGTGACAAAATATCATATTTTAAAAAGCAATTTAGACATATATATATATATATACATATATATATATATATGTAAATATTCTAATAAAAACTGAAATATATTTATAAGTAAATTATTGACAATATATAACAATTGATGTCTATGTTATAATAAATAAATAACCACGAAAACCTCGCACGACAAATTTCTATAAAGCCTCCTCGAGCTGTCTCAAAATTTTAAACGTAGAATATTTTTTCCCGACTTGTTTTATATAAACCGGATACGATAACGAGAATAAATAAGCTCTTTTTTTTACCTTATCGGTGTGTAACGTGGTCATTACAACGTACCTCGATAACCGTCGGACTCGATACAGCTTGGAATCTCATACTTTCTATCCTCTACCATACCTGAAAAGATCAGAGTGACAAATCATCCTGTGGCGAAGAGACATGAGGGAATATAGTCCTTAAATCCAGATGAATATAACTCTGGCCTGATAAACTAATCGCAACACGCGAAGACGTTTATGGAACTTAATGCACAAGAATTTTATGTAAGGAAACGTACCTATTGGCAGATACAGATCGCTTCAGATTACGGCTGACAGCGTAACCTCCAACCAAAAGTCAGAAATACACATTGAGAAAATAGGGGAGAGGCGGAAGATCGCAATATTATCCATGTTATGCACAATCTAGGTTAACCTGTGTAAACACTCGCGTAAACGTAGTAATAAGTATAAGTATATATAGTATAGTAGTAACTAGTAAATAACAGTAATATATATAGAATAGAAAATAGATATAGGATAAACAATCACCATGAATTAATCGTCGCGTCGCGTAGAGTCACAGTCGGTCTCGCTCCGACACTACCGTGTCTCTCGATAGTTAATTGAACTGACTGATATAGCGCGCTAAACGCACTATCTGCACTGCGCGCAGTACACACACGTTTATTATTTAATTTTATTATTAACTGAACCACGAACGCACTATCTGCACTGCGCGAAAGCGCCGCCAGCGGCGAAAAAGTGAAAGTGACGTTTCTCTGATAGAGATAGATCGCGGCGTTAGGAGGAGGAGGAGGAGGAGGAGGAGGAGGAGTATCTTAAAAATAAATTTTCATATTTGGACTTTGCGTCGCAATATCTCCGCTCGTAGGGCACGTAGCGGAATATTATAAGAGAAACCCCCCCCCCCTAATTGGACCCCAAGCTATCGATCAAGCCTACTTAGAACTTGATCCGTTCACTCGTTATCGAGATCTCAACATCTCGGGTACTCGCAACCCGTCGCGTCGCGTAAAAGAGTCACGGTCGGTCTCGCTCCGCGTGTACTTGGCGCGAGACACTACCGTGTCTCTTGATACCTTAATTATAACTCTAACTAAAATTTTTATATGTAGAATAATGAAAAAATGTATATTATGAAAGAATCATACAATTTCCATTTTAAAAAATGGAGATGACCTTTATCTGACCTTAAAGATTCGATTTTTTCAAAAATTGATTTCATCAATGATTGATTTATTTGTGTCCCTTGATATCTTACATTTGTCTGAAACGTTTCCTCGTATCTTCCATATTTTTCGAGATATTTGTTTGGAGTATTTAAAATAACATACCCTGTATATATGTATATGTATATACATATACAGGATCTGCAAACAAAAAGTTTCCACCATCTATATTTCAGAAATGGCTTAAAATTATGAAAAATATCGAAATACGTGTTTGATCATTTCGAGGGGCAACTCATTTAAGGGGATTGGGAGTCATCTCCCCAAGGGATTGCCCTAAGGGAACTCCAAATCCCTAAAAATTTCAAATGGTACGTCTTAAATTGTATATCGTTAAAAAGAGCATAAAATAAGAAAAATTTGGCTCAAACCAGAGGTTGATACTCATTCGGAAATTATTTTCCTAGCAAAAATAAGAAGTTAAAATAAGAAAAATCTTCATGAATGTTTGTTTGACATTTACGTGCGCGTTTGCGAAAGTTCGTTAAGAGATTAGAAACGTTATTTTCTTGCTAGAAGCATTTAATAATTTACTTGCATTTACTTAATAGAATGTATAAAATCAACAAGGTCGGGAAATATTCTGCAGATTTTGAGTACTGTTTACAAATACAAACCAAATATGACCATTTCAAACACTTCCTACGAATGTAAGCAGCTGTAAATTACTGGAGCACAGAAATGATCATAACTCGGAAATAAGGTCAAATAGGACATATGTTTATGTTTTTTCATTGTTTGTATGTCCTGAATCTACCACTACAATACTTCCCACTTATTAGGAAACACTTGTATAGATGTATGTATGTACATATTACATAAGTACAGTTGTCGAATGTCAAACGTTAAGAAAAGTAGAAGATTAGGAACAAGATGTTAAGGCTATGGTCCATTTGATGCTACAAATGCTTTGAAGCATTCTTTACCTTCTTCGTTTTTCTTCACTGAAAGAAAAGAGAAGAGGAATATTTCGAAGTGCATTTGTAATGTTAAATAGATCGCAGCTTAAGTAAACATAAATAAAACTACACACACCATTAATTTTTAAAATTATAAGAGGAATGACTAAAGGTAGGATAATTACGACAACAGGTAAGGAATTACACAGACTAAAACCAAAGAAGAATATACGAGACAATGCAATAAAATTTTATATGTAACAAAAACAGATGGAATTATTCTGTATAGTTAAAATATTGCAAAAATATTGGAGATACTGATTGAAAAAGTGCAGAAAGAAGAAGGAAGATATATAATATTTGAAAAAAATTATATATTATTTTTTAATTATATTAAATAAATGAAGCACTAAAAAAGTATAAAATAAAAAAAGAATTTTTTAATAGAACCAACCAACCAACTTCAAAAAAGCTCTAAAAAGTAAAAAAAGATAGTTTTTTTATTTAAAAAAAAAATTTTTTTTTAAATTTTTTTTAAAGTCAGTTCTATATTTTTTTAAATTTTTGAGCAATTTTTACCATTTTAATTGTTTCTTCAATTTTTTTAAATAGATTTATATATCAATCTCTATGTGACATAACAGTCACGTGTAAAATTTAATTTCATGATAAGAAATTAAATATAATTTATTTTTAACCGACTCAAAAAGGAGGTTTTCAATTCAGCGAGTATGATGTACGTTGATATGTCTACGATTTTTCCTGAAACTACTGTATGGATGCGGTTTTCACTGTAGAGCAATCCTCGCTCCGGAAAGTTTTAGTACATATAAAATATCGCGTTAGAACATCAGGGTACGGAGCAGTAAGGAAATTATGCATACTTAATAATTAAATTAATTACAAGCAAATAATAAATTATTATTTTTGATTTGTATCAATTGAATAACGCACTAAAAAGGTATAAATTAAAAAAATTTTTTTTAAAATAAAACCGATTTTAAAAAAACTAAAAAGAATGAAAAAATTAAAAAATGAAGCTTTAAAAAGTATGAAATAATAGAGAGAAATTTTAAGAATTTCTTTTAATGTTTTGAAATTGGCGCCAAATTAATAATATTTTTAAATACTTTTTCAATTTTTTGAAGTCGGCGCCAAATTAATAATTACTAAATCAATTTGACGTCGCCTTCAAAAAATTGAAAGAAATACTTCAGTGTTTTTTTTTGGGCAGAACTGTGCGCACTGTGCACATTAAAGCCGTCGTACACATAAATCAACGTAAAGTATGTTTAATATGAACAGGTTAAGTCACGAAATCTTCAATATTCTTTATTATACTAGTTGATAAAATATATATTGGGTATTTTATCAGAAAGTCGAAATATTTGCATTTTACTTTAAATATTAGAGAAATCAGTATACAACGGCTTTAATGTGCACTGAGTGCGCACTGCCAATGAAAAACGCTATTAAAAATATCATTAATTTGGCGCCAATTTCAAAAAATTAAAAAAAATTCTTAAATTCTTTATTTGTTAATTTTTTCATTTTTTATTTGTTTTAGTTTTTTTTTAATCCGTCTGCACGGGGGGGTATGAGGCGCTCCCCGGATTTGCGATTGGTCGACAAATTTTCTCGAAGGACCAGAGGGCCCGTGCCCTCGCGAAAGTGAATAAAGCGAAGCAAGCAAACGAATATCAAAAAATGCGAGGCGACTCACCGTGTCGTTGCCCGGCGCCTCCTGGGTGTCGACGTCGTCCTCCCGTTGGCGAGATCTCTGGCGTGCAAGGCGAAAGCATGCAACAGTCCGGTATAGCAAGCAGGCACGGACCGGCAGGTATAGCAAGCAGGCACAGATAGGCAGGATAGCAAGCAGTCACAGATAGGCAGGATATCAAGCAGTCATAGATAGGCAGGATATCAAGCGATTAGGCCTTCGTGGTCTGCGATGGGCGACCGAGCACTCCAAGTTTGCACATGCGAAACGGTAACGTGTGAGCTTCACGACGTTCGACTGATGAGTCCCTCTCTTCCCTTCTCTCGGCTCGCGCACCTGCGAAGTACGGCGCGAGCGAGTACCGAATTCTTCCCATAATTGGGGATGCCACCCGTGGGCGGGCAGCACGAGTCGGGTGAGTCGCGCGAATATCGACAAGTGTACTAATCGCGATCCACCGACGTTTCGCTAATAGGCGCGATAATTCAACCCGGTATAACTGATCAATACAAAAACCGTACAATTAACAATGTGAAACGACAACACGAAATCAATCCTATCATTAACTACTATTTACACTATGATACACGGCGGTGCGCCAAACACCGTCCTATTTAAAAAAAATTGTTTACGTTGATTTATCGTATGACAAAAAAAAGCAAATATGTTTCTTTAAATTTTTAAACAATAATAACTGATATAACTGATGCTATAAATCATGATCACATGAACGATAAAGATGGCTACAGCGTGTTTTATGTAATATATGATTTTTTATTATTTATGATTAAGGTATCATAAAGTTAAAAAAAATAAAAGGAAGAAAAAAGAAAAAAAAGAAAGAAAAGAGCCAAGAGGCAGAAAAAAGGAGAGAGAGGAAGAGGGAGACAGAGAGACAGAGACAGAGGGAGGGAGGAAGGGAGGGAGGGAGGGAGGGAAAGAGGGAGAAAGAGAGACAGAGAGAGAGAGAGAGAGAAAGGGAGGGAGGGGCCGAGAGGGAGAAGGAAAGAGAAGGGAAAGAGAGAGAGCGAGAGAGAGAGAATTAGTGAGAATAGGAAAAAATGGCTGCAAAATGCGAAAAGAGACAAAATTAAGACGACAGAATATGAATTTAAGGGAATAGATGGGGATAAAATTGAATAATAGGACATGAACAAAAATCAGAGAGAATCAGAGAAGATAAAAAAAATGAGAGAAATAAAGAGAAGACAATGAGCGAAAATGAAGCATTATGAGTGAGAACAAGTAAAAATAAAAAAGAATGAGAGAAGATAAAGCAGTAAAATGCAATAAAATTAGAAAAATGATGCAGAATGGATGAGAATGAAGGAAACTATATAAAGATAGTGGGAGACTACATAAAGATAGTGGTGAAAAAACGTAACTGAGAGTGAATCAAACAAAATAAAACAAAATGAAATAGAAGGAGAGAGAGAGTAAGTAAGAATGAAAAAAATTGAAAAATTACAAGGGAGTCTAAAAAATAAAATAATATGTGATTTATAATTAATAAGAGAGGGAGAGGGGTATAGAAGTGGAAGCGGGTGGTTAGCGAGCGCGATAAAGAGCGAAAAAGTAAGGCGTAGAGTGAGATTAGGAGTAGCAGCAGAGAGGAGAGTAGTGATGGAGAGAAGGGAAAAGTGGCAAAGGCGGTGGAAGTGGTGGCGAGAAGCAAGGACGAGTAAGAAGGAGATATTAGTTAGTAATGGTGGGTGGTCAGAAAGAAGTTAGGGACACCTTAGAGAGAAAGTAATGTAGCAGACGGTTAAGAGGTGGCGACATTGTGGGTGAAAAGTAAGAAAGGCTGAGAGGTGGTGACATCTCGGAGAGAAAAGGGGAAGGAGTAGGGTGGCGGTAAATTTGAAGCGAGATAGGGAAAAAAGGAGACGATAGAATAAATAAGGTGAAAGGAAGGCATGGGATAAAAAGGAGAGTAGAGGGGATGAATAAGGAAAGTGAGGGGAAGGATAAAGCGGAGAAGGAACTCAAAAAGATGACAAGTAAAAAGGTAAGGTGGCTAGCACAAGAAAAGAGAGAGAAGTGCGAGTTTATGTAATGAGGGGAGTATAGATGATTATTTTAAAAAAAGAACGAAAGGGGTAGAGGAGAAAGGAAGAAGCGTTTAGAAGGAGTAGGAAAATGGTGATATCGCCAGAGGGGAAAAAACAGATAATAAGGATAATGAGTAAAAAGGTGGAGGAAATACGGGAATTAAAAAAAGAACAGAAAGAGCAAGGAGTAGAAGGTAGAAAGCAAGAAAGAGAGAGAAATGTTAAGAGATGAGATTAGGAAGATGAGGGCGGATGTGGAGGAGAGAGAGGTGAAATGGCAGAAGGAAAGGGAGAAATTGAAAAAGATAGGAGAGTTGAAAGAAAGGCTGGATAATATAGAGAAGGAGAGAGATGAGAGGAAAGAAGGGCAGGGAGAAGTGAAAGAGGAAGAAAAGTGGGAGATAGGAAAAAGAGATAAAGCAATGGAAGCAAAGGTAAGAGAGCTAGAAAGGTGGAGAGAGTTAGAAGAGAGAGACAGAAGGAGGAACAATGTAGTAGTGAAAAGGGTAGAGGTGGAGGAGGGAAGGCTAAAGGGAGCGGTAGAGAAGCTATGGCTAGAGATGAGGGTAGAGAGAGGAATAGAGCAGAGATGGGCATAACTAATTACTTTTGTATTGAGTTACAAAAAAGTTACCAGTTACAAATGTATCGTGTAAGTAAATTTCCATCGTTACTTCGTTACACATGTAGCGAGATGCCATTGTTACTCGATAAACTTGTAACGCGTAACGAAATTTATTTCGTTACTTGTTACAAATGTAACGAGTAACGAAATTTTTTTTGTTAATCAATACTTTTCTAATAAGTAACGAAATAAATTTTGTTAGTCGATACTTTTCTAACGAGTAACGAGAACAATTTAAGTACTCAATACATTTGTAACGCGTAACAAAATTGATTTTGTTACTCGTTAAAAAGTATCGACTAACGAAATTTATTTCGTTATTCGTTACATTTGTAACGAGTAACGAGATAAATTTTGTTAGTCGATACTTTTCTAACGAGTAACGAAATCAATTTAGATACTCAATACATTTGTAACGCGTAACAAAATTGATTTCGTTACCCGTTTCTAGATGGAATAAAGTTGAATCGGGATTCAAAGCGTTGGTATATATACGTCTTGGAACGATAATCATTCATATTATTTCCTGCCGATAATTTACTTTCTTTCATTTACTTTCTGATAGACATGTTTCGTAACATTACAGACAAGCGCATCATATATTTAAATTAAATTCTTATTGTAATGACATTGAGGAATCAGAGATAGTAGGATTACGCAAAAAAGACACATAAGCATCAATATTTTTATTCAAAAAATGATTTTTACATATTGGCATAAATCTAATCGCCATTTTGTCGAGGATTTGCAGTATTTGGAAGCTTTCGCAGCGTTTGCTTTCATCAGTACTCTTTGCTCAAAGTGTTTTTCCGATAGACGATTCCATTTCGGTAAATTCATCATTGTTGCAAAACTAAATAAACGCTCTACAGGTGCAGATGACGGCAACGGCGTGTTAAATTTGATAAATAATTTTCTTATTAGGGGAACTGTTTTAACATGTCCAAGTCGGTGCTTGGACTTGCCATGTATTTGGCAATTTCGACGCTCACAGTTTCTTTTTCAAGTGGCGCAGCTATCTCAGCTTCCTCTCCGAAATAAAAAAAATCGTCGTTTTGCTGTTCACGCACGTTTACTTCTGATGAAGTCGTTTCCCTTTCCTTGCGATACTCCTCTGTGGCTGCTCTTAAAACCAGATTTTCTACTTTCCGGCGAATTGAGTCAGGAAAGGAAATAAGCTATCTTGCTTTAAAGCGTGGATGGCTAACGGCTGCGATCGCAGCTCCTGCGATTTCATCTTCGACAGCGAAGAATGGTTGAAACCTATTGTCTAGTGACTCAATTATACCATTTACCAAGTGTCCATACCGCGTACTCGCATCTGGATTTGATTGATGCAATCCATTTAATTTCCTCTTTAAGGATACCAAAGATGGGAGGAGATACCCGTAATAACAAAAATTTTCCCCTTGCAAGAGGTCAATTGTCATTGCTAGTGGTTTTAGGATTCTCAGATATTCTTCGAGGTATCTGAATTCATTCTCGGTTAATATATTTGAAATTCCAACTAGAGGGCTAACTTGTACAATTTGTTGCTTGAAAGCAACAATGCGCTCCAAGGCATCGTATAATGAGTTCCATCGTGTGACGACGGGACGAGGTAAGGCGGCTCCTATATGTTCTTGCATGATTTCGTTCAACTTTGGAGAACGGAGGACATTCCACACTGCCGTGCACTTTTCTAGAACTCGAAAATGAATTGAGGAGAGATAATTCGAGGACTTGATTATTTTCAAAATGTCGACAGCTGCGATCAAATTCAAGGTATGACTTGCGCATCGCAAATGTTTAGGCAACAACAAACTGAGAAAACCGATCTCGTCATGAATCGCTTGATCGACTTTGGGAGGAGCGTCCTCATCGTTACTTAAACTCGAATCTGCTGTAGAAGGCAGATTAACGGCAAGTGATTCGTTCTCGTCGAAATCTGATTCTGCATCTAAAATTCAGTGAAATATAAGCACATATTTTGAATATTATATAAACTGAACTCAAATACCACGTTATTTATAATAAATCTGATCACTTACCATACAAAAAACTGTCTGTTAAATTTGCACCAAACTCGCGGAAAACTTTCAAAAAATTTGACCCATTATCGGTGACAGTTGCCACTATTTTTTCTGCATCCAAACCGAAAGAGGCATTAATATCAGTCAAAACATCCACTATTTGTTCCGCAGAATGTGTTCCAGGAAATCTCCGACACGCGATGGCAACAGATTTCCGTATTAACGTCGCTGAATCGATCTGCAATGTGAAAATCCGAAAAATATGTATTAGGTTTGCCTATCTGTAGAATATTTGTGTGTACTGAGAAAATATCTATCTTCGACAATGGCTATGATCTTGAATTGTGTCTCACCCAATGTGCTGTGACACCTATAAATCGGCGACTTCTTGAAGTCCATATGTCTGTTGTAGTGCAGACATAAATCGCGTCTTTCCTAAGATTGGTGCGAATTTCCTTCATTTTATCCTCATACAAAATCTCAATCCGTCTGCAAAGCGTATTCCTCGAGATATGCTTCAACGTCTTGTTATACTGCTTTATATTAAATCTATAATAATAATAAAGCGAATTCAATCATGAGAAAATGCAACAATGTATGAATCCACGTTCATGGATTTAAATGAGTCACGTTTGACATTTTTATTGGAAGGAACGGAAGGAACAAAAATCTGTAAAGACTACACACAGAATCAGTCGCGTCACTGACCATTAAATCAAGAACCTAGTGTAGTTATAATTTCTTACCAGAAGATTTCTCTCTTTACAATCTTGATAAAATATTTAATTTGGACTCACCGTCAAACATTTTTCGGAAACTAAGCATCTCGACAGTACAAAAAGGTGCCATACTTTCGAGAACGTAATTCGTGACGTTTGTTTCGAAATTTCTTTGTGAAAATTGGCACGTAATGGTTTTGGATTCTCGATCTCGATCTTCCGGCTGTTGACGTTTATCTCTTCTATAATCCAAGAAGGCTTGATAATCATCTGGATGCTTGCGCTGTAAATGTATTTATATTAGGACAAAAATTCGGATGAATCAGCTTACTTAATGAACAGTTTATGTTCCCATCGAAAGAATTGTCCTCAAACATACCTTAATGTGCGTTGCAAAATTTGATGGCGATTTGAAGGATGCTTTTATCGTTTTATTGTATGGACACAATTGACAAACACCAATAAGTGGGCCACGAAAAAAAGATTTTTCCATATCGATCTTGAAATATTTTCCATCGGAAAAGGCATGTTTTTTGCACTCCTCTATAAAGAGCTCAAGTTCGTCTCGCTCTTCAATATCCTGGTTCGCTGAATCGTTGTCTACACCAGTCATATCGGTTTGATTACTCTCATCTACTACAAAAAATAATTTTTTACTGAAATCACCTAGTAGAGCAATGATTTATTTCTGTGTTGCAAAATCACTATTATTATTTTTTTTATACCACATACATAGGTATATACGAATATGTGTGTAAAGTGAAAGCATGCTCAGGAAGTACATATCTTACTTGTATTCATATTGTTGGAAAAACTGGTATCTTTTGTTATCACGTATTATGTTATTCACGCCGGTTAGTAATGCGAGATTGAGGACACGGCGTCGAGGCTTAGCCTCGAGGCTAGCGGCGTCGAGGCTTAGCCTCGAGGCTAGCAGCGTCAAGGCTAGGCCTCGACGCCGCACAGTGGTTCAATTTACAAATCTTAGCGATCAAAATTACGGCAGTCAACGCAAGCCCTGGCGTGAAATAGTCACTATCGCCTCACTCTAGGCTGAAAGTCGAATTTTCCGAACGAGTGTGAAATATGCCGCGTGCACCCGAGGCGAAGGCGGCCATTCCAGATCGTGTGATTGGCCGCCCCGCGGTGCACAGCGGCATACTTTCACAATCTTTACGGAAAATTCGATTTCCTGCCTAGGTGAGGCGAGAGTGCCATTATTCACGCCAGGGCTTACTTTCCTCCCTTAAATAATTTTGTCCAGCTAGATTTGTAAATTGAACCACTGTGCGGCGTCGAGGCCTAGCCTTGACGCTGCTAGCCTCGAGGCTAAGCCTCGACGCCGCTAGCCTCGAGGCTAAGCCTCGACGCCGTGTCCTCAATCTCGCATTACTAACCGGCGTGAATAACATAATACGTGATAACAGAAAGATACCAGTTTTTCCAACAATATGAATACAAGTAAGATATGTACTTCCTGAGCATGCTTTCACTTTACACACATATTCGTATATACCTATGTATGTGGTATAAAAAAAATAATAATAGTGATTTTGCAACACAGAAATAAATCATTGCTCTACTAGGTGATTTCAGTAAAAAATTATTTTTTGTAGTAGATGAGAGTAATCAAACCGATATGACTGGTGTAGACAACGATTCAGCGAACCAGGATATTGAAGAGCGAGACGAACTTGAGCTCTTTATAGAGGAGTGCAAAAAACATGCCTTTTCCGATGGAAAATATTTCAAGATCGATATGGAAAAATCTTTTTTTCGTGGCCCACTTATTGGTGTTTGTCAATTGTGTCCATACAATAAAACGATAAAAGCATCCTTCAAATCGCCATCAAATTTTGCAACGCACATTAAGGTATGTTTGAGGACAATTCTTTCGATGGGAACATAAACTGTCATTAAGTAAGCTGATTCATCCGAATTTTTGTCCTAATATAAATACATTTACAGCGCAAGCATCCAGATGATTATCAAGCCTTCTTGGATTATAGAAGAGATAAACGTCAACAGCCGGAAGATCGAGATCGAGAATCCAAAACCATTACGTGCCAATTTTCACAAAGAAATTTCGAAACAAACGTCACGAATTACGTTCTCGAAAGTATGGCACCTTTTTGTACTGTCGAGATGCTTAGTTTCCGAAAAATGTTTGACGGTGAGTCCAAATTAAATATTTTATCAAGATTGTAAAGAGAGAAATCTTCTGGTAAGAAATTATAACTACACTAGGTTCTTGATTTAATGGTCAGTGACGCGACTGATTCTGTGTGTAGTCTTTACAGATTTTTGTTCCTTCCGTTCCTTCCAATAAAAATGTCAAACGTGACTCATTTAAATCCATGAACGTGGATTCATACATTGTTGCATTTTCTCATGATTGAATTCGCTTTATTATTATAGATTTAAATATAAAGCAGTATAACAAGACGTTGAAGCATATCTCGAGGAATACGCTTTGCAGACGGATTGAGATTTTGTATGAGGATAAAATGAAGGAAATTCGCACCAATCTTAGGAAAGACGCGATTTATGTCTGCACTACAACAGACATATGGACTTCAAGAAGTCGCCGATTTATAGGTGTCACAGCACATTGGGTGAGACACAATTCAAGATCATAGCCATTGTCGAAGATAGATATTTTCTCAGTACACACAAATATTCTACAGATAGGCAAACCTAATACATATTTTTCGGATTTTCACATTGCAGATCGATTCAGCGACGTTAATACGGAAATCTGTTGCCATCGCGTGTCGGAGATTTCCTGGAACACATTTTGCGGAACAAATAGTGGATGTTTTGACTGATATTAATGCCTCTTTCGGTTTGGATGCAGAAAAAATAGTGGCAACTGTCACCGATAATGGGTCAAATTTTTTGAAAGTTTTCCGCGAGTTTGGTGCAAATTTAACAGACAGTTTTTTGTATGGTAAGTGATCAGATTTATTATAAATAACGTGGTATTTGAGTTCAGTTTATATAATATTCAAAATATGTGCTTATATTTCACTGAATTTTAGATGCAGAATCAGATTTCGACGAGAACGAATCACTTGCCGTTAATCTGCCTTCTACAGCAGATTCGAGTTTAAGTAACGATGAGGACGCTCCTCCCAAAGTCGATCAAGCGATTCATGACGAGATCGGTTTTCTCAGTTCGTTGTTGCCTAAACATTTGCGATGTGCAAGTCATACCTTGAATTTGATCGCAGCTGTCGACATTTTGAAAATAATCAAGTCCTCGAATTATCTCTCCTCAATTCATTTTCGAGTTCTAGAAAAGTGCACGGCAGTGTGGAATGTCCTCCGTTCTCCAAAGTTGAACGAAATCATGCAAGAACATATAGGAGCCGCCTTACCTCGTCCCGTCGTCACACGATGGAACTCATTATACGATGCCTTGGAGCGCATTGTTGCTTTCAAGCAACAAATTGTACAAGTTAGCCCTCTAGTTGGAATTTCAAATATATTAACCGAGAATGAATTCAGATACCTCGAAGAATATCTGAGAATCTTAAAACCACTAGCAATGACAATTGACCTCTTGCAAGGGGAAAATTTTTGTTATTACGGGTATCTCCTCCCATCTTTGGTATCCTTAAAAGGAAATTAAATGGATTGCATCAATCAAATCCAGATGCAAGTACGCGGTATGGACACTGGTAAATGGTATAATTGAGTCACTAGACAAATAGGTTTCAACCATTCTTGCTGTCGAAGATGAAATCGCAGGAGCTGCGATCGCAGCCGTTAGCCATCCACGCTTTAAAGCAAGATAGCTTATTTCCTTTCCTGACTCAATTCGCCGGAAAGTAGAAAATCTGGTTTTAAGAGCAGCCACAGAGGAGTATCGCAAGGAAAGGGAAACGACTTCATCAGAAGTAAACGTGCGTGAACAGCAAAACGACGATTTTTTTTATTTCGGAGAGGAAGCTGAGATAGCTGCGCCACTTGAAAAAGAAACTGTGAGCGTCGAAATTGCCAAATACATGGCAAGTCCAAGCACCGACTTGGACATGTTAAAACAGTTCCCCTAATAAGAAAATTATTTATCAAATTTAACACGCCGTTGCCGTCATCTGCACCTGTAGAGCGTTTATTTAGTTTTGCAACAATGATGAATTTACCGAAATGGAATCGTCTATCGGAAAAACACTTTGAGCAAAGAGTACTGATGAAAGCAAACGCTGCGAAAGCTTCAAATACTGCAAATCCTCGACAAAATGGCGATTAAATTTATGCCAATATGTAAAAATCATTTTTTGAATAAAAATATTGATGCTTATGTGTCTTTTTTGCGTAATCCTACTATCTCTGATTCCTCAATGTCATTACAATAAGAATTTAATTTAAATATATGATGCGCTTGTCTGTAATGTTACGAAACATGTCTATCAGAAAGTAAATGAAAGAAAGTAAATTATCGGCAGGAAATAATATGAATGATTATCGTTCCAAGACGTATATACCAACGCTTTGAATCCCGATTCAACTTTATTCCATCTAGAAACGGGTAACGAAATCAATTTTGTTACGCGTTACAAATGTATTGAGTATCTAAATTGATTTCGTTACTCGTTAGAAAAGTATCGAATAACGAAATTTATCTCGTTACTCGTTACAAATGTAACGAATAACGAAATAAATTTCGTTAGTCGATACTTTTCTAACGAGTAACAAAATCAATTTTGTTACGCGTTACAAATGTATTGAGTACTTAAATTGTTCTCGTTACTCGTTAGAAAAGTATCGACTAACAAAATTTATTTCGTTACTTATTAGAAAAGTATTGATTAACAAAAAAAATTTCGTTACTCGTTACATTTGTAACAAGTAACAAAATAAATTTCGTTACGCGTTACAAGTTTATCGAGTAACAATGGCATCTCGCTACATGTGTAACGAAGTAACGATAGAAATTTACTTACTCGATACATTTGTAACTAGTAACAAGTAACGATCGATACAGATTTTGGACATCTCTGGAATAGAGGAGGTAAAAGAGATAGGAAGAAAAACGGGGAAAGAAAAGAAGATGGTTTTAGTAAGGTTAAAAGATAGAGTAAAAAAATGAGAAGTAATGCAGAGAAAGAATATGTGGAAAGGGAGGATGGAAAGAATAGAAAATGACATGACCTTGAAGGAAAGAAAAATGTAATGGAGCCTGGAGAGGATAGCTGAGAAGGAGAGAAAGAATAGAAGGAGAGCTTGGGTAAAGCACGGAAATATTTGGATAGAGAGGAAGTGGTAAAGTTGGGATGAGGAAAATGAAGTCCTGACAGATGGAAGGGAAAATGAGAAAAAGGAACAAGAAGAAGGAGGACGGGGAGAAAAGGAACAGAGGAAGAGGGAAAGAGTAGAAAAGAGAGAGACGGAAAAATGAAAAGAGAGAGAGTGAGGGAGGAAAAACGATGGGAGGGTAGGGCGGAGAGAAGAGGGAGGAGAGGGAGAGTAGGAAAAAAGGGAGTGCGGTGAGGCTGAGGGGAGGGGGGAAAGGAGTCAGACAGAGTAAAGTAGGGAAAGTAAAAAGGAGTAAAAGAGAGGCAAAAGAGGGGGAGAAAAAGAGAAGGGGGAAGAAAAAAAATTAAAGAGGGGAAAAAAGGAAGGAACAGGAAGGAAACCTTGCAGCCGCACGCATCACCGGAGACGACTAAGGTATCAACAGCAGCGGTTCGGAGATGGACGAGGCGAAGCTACGTCCCAATTAGTATTAAGTCCAGCGTTCGCGTCCCGAGGATGGGGTCACTGGCAGCAGCCGTTACCGATTGTTTATTTTGACGACTTAGGAGGAAGGAGAGTGACCACATCCGGCGCATGAGTAGGCATAAGGTTGTTTAATTTTCAGTTACGCAGTTTCGAGTTCAATTCCGCCAGCGCGGGTACAGGAGTTCGTGCGGAGCCACGGCAGGGCTTGAGCCCGCGCACACTTGCAAGACAGGGGAAGCGCTCGTGCGAATGATCGGGACGCTTCCAAAGAGTATGAAGGACGAGCCGTGACGGTCCACGGAGCGGAAAGACGACGTATAGCGAAATGGACGGACCGTCCGCAATTTTAATAACTAGGCGACACGCGCGTAAAATGAACAATTATGATCGTAAAAGCAGATCCGCGAAGCACGACACGCACGTCAGAATCGAAATCCGGCCAGAGATAAAAAAGATGGCGGACCGTCGGGAAACTTTTGAACCGACGGCAATGCGGTAAAAAGATACGTCCCGGACTAAGGCACGGGGCCCTCAAGTCGCGCGTACGGGGTTGGCGACGCGATGCGGGAACGCGGACAGGAGATAGGGAACCGTCCGCGAACTTGCGCTAGGGGCGTCATCTACGGGAGTCGAACACTCCTGACATCGGTGGGCACTTCGCCGAGACCGCGAAGCCGGGTCCCGGTGAGACCCGTCGGCCGGGTAACGAAATGGCGGACCGTCCGGGAACTCGCCCCAGGTGAGTCATCCCCGGGGAAAAGACATCCCTGACTAACGGGGAAGTCCCTACGAACGTCCATATCCGGTCGCCGTTGAAATCCAACGACCGGGGACGAAGTTGCAGAACCGTCCGCCATCTCGCGACCTGGACATCTTCCGCGGGGAAGAGCCGCGGAAGGCATTGTACCAGGTATGGAATAGGTGTCAGGAGGGGTCGGCGTCGTCGGCAGGCCCGGAGGAACAACGCGATACGACCACCGGGAGGTCAAGTAGGTAACCGAGCGTCATCCGCGGGGAAAGACCAGCGGGTCACGCTAAATAAGACCCGATACACTCGGGGAGCGGGTCGCCGCCAATGTCCGATCGCCCGGACGCGAGATACGGCGACATGTCGCCGGAACTCGGGAGCCGGACGTCGTCCACGGGGACCGAGCCGGGAATCGGGCCAAGAGGGACCGCAGAAGCAGGACCCGGTGGTCGCCGTCAACGGCGGAGGTCGCGATCGCGACGCAGACATCTTCTCCGAGAAGTCGACCCGGGGTCGCGTAAAGGGACAGAGGAGAAGGCGTGCGCACGGGTCGGCGTCGTCGTGGGTCGATGAATGCGGGAGTTGAAAAACCACTACCCGGGGTCCGTCTCCGGACGTCGAGTGAATGGTACTCCAAATGGAAATTTCCACCGCGAACATAGGGCACAGCGGGGAGCGGGCAACATGTATTGTAACTGCGTAGCGGCGAACATCTGGCGCACACCTGTCGACCCGAAAGTCGTAAACAACCATTGTTAACGCGGCGAGCGGAAAATTACCGTGAGGAGAAAGCGACCGAATACCCCATGGTGGGGGAAAAAGGCACCGTAGGTAGGGAGCCCGAGAGAGGAATATTGCTCGAGGCAGTCTGTCGGGGATGTTCGAGCGTGTAACACGTAATCAACTTCGCTCTGTTTCGTCGCGCTAAGTCACCGCGATCGTCATACAAGTGCTATAATTACGCCTCGCCAACATTCGTAACAACCGGCAACGCCCGCGGAACGCGTTAATTGTCGTCTTTACGAAGACGAACGGCCTTTTTAGACCGAAATAAGATCGTGCGTCGTAGATAAACGGGGCGTGTGTGCCCACGTATACGAGCATCCGACATCTTGTGTGACTTAAAGTTTTGTGAACAACCAACACTGGAAATCAATATAATTGAATAAATTAAACATCCTTTTCGTAAAAGATTTCGAAAATTTATTAAATTGGACTTACCTTCTACTTACCTGGCCCATTGGCGTCGATCACTCGAAGTCCCTCGTTGATCCTGGATTCTGGTGGCAGCGTTGATCCTGATCGATGACGGCGATGATCCAGCGGTGGCAGGAACCTGAAAAAGAAGAGAATTAGTCTAATTAATGATTCGAGAGATCGTTCGATACTTACCTTCTCGGTGGTTCAAAGGTCAAACCGAGTGGCGACCGTTGATTTCTAAGGACACGTAGCGTTGATTCGTGCCTCCAATAGTACCGTCCGGTTACAACCTAAAGATAAACTTTTGGAATGTAGCGGGAGTGAAGGAAAAACAGGAAGAGTTTTGGGAAAGGATAAAAGAGTGGAATGTCGGGGTTGGTGGAGACGTGGCTGGAACGGGAGGAATGGGAGAAGATGAAGAATAGGGTGCCAAAAAAGTTCTGGAGTATACAGGGTGCAAAGAAAGAAAGAGTTGGAAGAAAAGGAAAAGCAATAGGTGGAATAATGATGGAAGTCAGAGAAGGGTTAGAAAAGGAAGAAGAATGGGTGGAGGAGGAGGGTTTAATGATTAGATAAGTAAGATGGAAGAAGGAGAAATGGAGATTGGCAACAGTTTACGTAAGCGCAACTTGGACAAGATGATGGTAAAAGAGGAGAAAGGGAGAGAGAAGAGATGGATAGTGGGGGCGATTTCAATGCGAGAACAGGGGAGAAAGGAGCGCTGGAGGATGGAGAAGAGGGAGCTGAAAGAAAATCGAAAGATAAAATGATAAATAGGTAGGAAAAAGGGCTGATTAGATGGGTGGAAGAGGAAGGGTGGGAAATTATGAACGGAGCAAAGGAGGCGACTTTTACAGGAGAAAGGGGGGAAACAGTGATCAATTACGCAATAGGAGATAGAAAAACTTGGAAAATAGTGACAAGATTAAAGGTAGATTATGTGAGGTAGATTCGAATCACTAATCAGTAGCAGTACGGTTGAACAAAGGGGGTGGTGGTGAGAGGAGAGGGACAATAGCGGAGGAAAAGAGGTGGGTGGAAAAGACGGATTGGTCGGAAGAGGCAAGAGAGGAGTTTTGACGAAGGACGGAGGAGGTAGAAATAGGTAGGGGGGCAATAGATAAAGAGGTCGAAAAGTTGACAAAAAGAATTAAGATGGAAGTAAGGGTGAGAAGAGTAAAAAGAGGGGCAGAAGAAAAGGGAGGAGTGGGATGCGGACTGTAGGAAGAAGAAGGAGGAGATAGAAAAATTATTAAGAGACTGGAAAAGAGGAAGAAAACACAAAGAAGATCATAAGAGAAGAAAGGAGTATAAGGAAAAGTGTGAGGAAAAAGGAAGAAAAAAGAGAAATCTGCTGAAAGAGGCAAGAGAGGCGAGAACAGAGAAGCAGGTGTGGGAAGTAATAAACAAGGAAAGGAGAAGAAGGGTAGAAATTAATAAGGAGATAACATTAGAGGAGTGGGATAAATACTTTAGGGAGATGTTAGAAGGAACGGAATACAAGCGAAGGCTTCTTCTAGGAGAGGAGGGAGAGCAGGGGTCGGAGGGGGAAGTGGAGAAAGAGAAGGAGATAGGATGGGAGGAAGTAGAGAGAGTGCTGAAAGGGCTGAAAAAAGGTAAAGCGGCGGAAGAGGACGAGATAGGAAATAAAGTGTGGAGTTATGGGGGAAGTGGTTTAAGAAAGGCGTTATGGGAGAGTATGGAAAGGAGAGGGTTTTCCAGAGGCGTGGAAGGACGGAGTAGTCGTTCCGATAGCGAAAAAGAGGGGCAAAAGAGGTGTGAGTAGAGCATAGAGGGACGCGTCGATATTAGCAAATAGGTTGAGGGAAGAGATGGTGGAGAAGGGGATGATCCCAGAAAGCCAAGCAGGGTTTAGGAAGAGGAGAGGAGTGGTGGACAACATTTACACACTGAATTATGCGATAGGGAAGCGATTAAAGAGGAAAAAGAAGGTAGTGGCTGCTTTTGTAGATCCAAGGGCGGCATTTGATTCAGTGGACAGGAGGGTTTTGGGAAGATGTCTGAAAAAACCAGGGGTGAGTGAGAAGTTGGGAAAGAGGATCATGGAAATATACGAGAAAACAAGGAGTGTAGTGAGGGTGGAGGAAAGATACGGAAGGAAATTTTGGACAGCGAGAGGGGTAAACGGAAAAATTGACAGAGCCGATCAGGATTTAAACTCGAAACCTTTCGTTTTCTACCTTCGTAGTCTGTTACTGTGTGTTGCTTCACAATTGCTTTACCCCACATAGCAAAATGTTGGCAGTATGCCGACAGCATGCCAGTAAATTTATCTCATAATTTCGCAGCAAGATTTTCTTGTGCTGTTTTTTATTCTATCCTATTTGATTTTTACTACCTTATAATCTGTTTTATCAATAAGTATGCCAGTTTACGTTGCATCTTAATTTTACATTTAAATATAAAACTGCATTATATACAGGGTGTATCATTTTAAGTGATTCAGCTGAATATCTCTTAAAGTAAAAGAAATTGGAAAAAATTGTTTCAGACAAAAGTTGTTTGGTTCGAAGGGGGACATAAGATGGTGTCATTGGTTTGACCATGGATGGTCGTTTAAAGCTCACGTGAACGACACTTTTAATTTCTTAAATGGAAACCCCTATTTTTCAATGCATATTCTTGTAGCTAATCTCGAGAGGTTTTCAAAACATTATAATAAAGTATTTTTTCGTTAAAAACTTTTGGAATTATGAGGCTTGAAAGTTCTAGTATTTTGACATAAAATACAAAATATCTTGTAAAACATTAATTTTTTGGTAATGTTACCTTAATACTTTTATGCACAGAATAATGAGACGAATCAATTGGTATGAAAATAAAACATGGTTGCTTTTAAGAAAAAGTATGCAGATGCGTGTTGCAAATTACATATTTTTCAAGTCTTATAATTCCAAAAGTTTTAACGAAAAAATACTTTATTATAATGTTTTGAAAAGCTCTCGAGATTAGCTACAAGAATATGCATTGAAAAATAGAGGTTTCCATTTAAGAAATTAAAGGTGTCATTCACGTGAGCTTCAAACGACCATCCATGGTCAAACCAATGACACCATCTTATGTCCCCCTTCGAACCAAACAACTTTTGTCTGAAACAATTTTTCCAATCTCTTTTACTTTAAGAGATATTCAGCTAAATCACTTAAAATTATACACCCTGTATATGAGAAAAAAAAAAAAAAAAAAGAAAAATTTAAATAGTTTTAAGACGTTACACAAACATGTAAAATAATCTAATATTATCAATAATATGTTCATTATTATTTAAACTGTACAATTAGTAAAAGAGATTTGGGTAAATTTTATTTTTAATAATTGCTTTTGAATGATTCGTTTTTAGCATATTTTATATATAAAAATCAATAAATGTGTAAAGTAAGGGTTTTTACGTCTTTAATTATATAAGTAAATTATGTCCTCATCAGCATTAATAAAGTGCGGTGTTTAGTTTTCGAGAAATAAGGAGGTGTCGCTTTAGAGGACCTATGTCGATATTAGCGACTTACCTCTTCACTTCTAATAAAAATATAAAAAATGTATAGTTGTATATTCGTGAAATAAAATAAATGCGCGCGCGTAGCGCGCGCCTGTGTTGTTCTAGTCCTTTCTAATACTTCATTTGCAGCTGTCATCGTATATTTTGACAGTTGTGTTTGACAGTTATGTGTGTCAAGGAGTTAATAATTTCAAAGGTTTTAAAACTACTAAAATACATTTTAAGAACGTCTTCAATACTTTCTAGAAAGATAGACAAAAGATATAATAAGGTATATAATTATAGTATATTATTAAACATATGATAAGTATATAATTTAAAAAAAGGAGAGAAGCTGAATTGAGTACAAAAAGTTCAGCTTATATATAAAGAATAAATCTTTGTTGTCGTCATTTTTATTCCAATTTGCCACAATTGATAACGGTTTTATCTTTGCAACTGAATCTTTTGTACTTTTCATCTTTTCTCTCTCTTTAACATCCAATTATATATCTATTTCATTTCAAGTGTGAAAGTATACTTTTTTGCTGCAGGATGGTGTATTGACCATGAAATTTGACGAGTCGCATGGTACTTACGTTATAAACCGTCAAACACCGAACAAGCAAATTTAGTTCTTTTCTCCGAAATCTGGACCAAAACGTTACGATTTTGTAGCTAGCCAATGGATGTACAAGCACGATGGCAAAATCTTACATGAGCTACTTAATAATGAGGATATCAGCAATTGTGAGAACTGAGGCGTGCTTTGACAAATGTTCCTTTAGCGGTAGAAAGAATCAAGCTGATAGTTCTTCTAAGAATAATATTAATAAAGGTTTAATTACGATTGTGCGAATCTATAATTTACTTGATATATAATTATGCAATGACTATTAGATGTTACTGAAGATCTGATAAGTCATAATATTGCGTATTAGCACTGCAATGGCAATTAATTTCTGTAATGGCACCTGTATATCGTTACTTATTTATTATTATGCTTTATGTTATAACATATACGAGATATTGTGAAAATGTGAGTTAAAGAAAGCATACTGTTATATATGTTAAAATATATATTGATATGCTAATATATATATAACTAATATATATAACTAATATATATATATAACTAATATGCTAATAATATATAATATATATATATATATATATATATATATATATATATAACCATATATATATATATATATATATATATATATATATATATGGTTTATATGTGAATTATAATTTTCTTACCTTTCTTACGTGTATATCGGCTCGACATTGCGTCCGTCCGTCCGTCCGTCCATCCGTGCTGGCGATCACTGCACAACTACGAACTACGAACATATCACTCTCGACTAGTGAACACATGGAAGGAGTCGTGTACGTGTGCACGCGAAGCGCTCACGTACACGGCTTCTTCCATGTGTGCGCTGCCTTCTCCACGTGCTTGGCCGCTTGGAAACAGGCAGCGTCTCGATACTCGAAACAAAAAGCAAAATCTACCGTCCTACCCACATGTCGGTTGAAAACAAATAAATATCTCGAAATTTTTTTTAAAACGTATTCTTTATTCTCTTATAATGAAACGAGATAGTATTTATAAGAAATGATATAAATAATAAAGAATAAGAAGTAAAAAAAAGAATATTCTATTATTTTAAATAATGCTTTTCACTAATAATAAAAGATCGAAAGAGTATATATAATTTGATTAAAAATAATGCAAAGCGATTATATTCCTAACAACATATTACAAAATAAAATCAGACAGTGATAAATACTATCTCGTTTCATTGTAAGAGAATAAAAAATACAAATTTTTGCATTAAAAAAAATTATATAGTTCTTTATGATTAAAGTTAATTACAAGGAGGGGATGTGTAATGGACTAATCACCGATTTTTATTCTTTCGCATTTGCATGAATCTACATCGAAAATAAATCTATCCGTGTCGATCAGCTGAGTCAGAGCGAGAAGGAGGGAATAATATTCTCTCATTCGCTCGCTCACTCGGCACGTTGAACTTGAACGCAGTCGCAGTGTTTGTAAATACACAGGATCGGTGGCGTGCGGTAGCGTAGAAGAATAAAAGTAATATCTTTTTGTATAAATTTTACTTTTATTTCATAATTGTTGTATACGCGTGTCTAAATATGTGCTAAAGATTTATTTCACGTAGAAAATAAATACATAGATAATGTATTGTTTTCTACGTGAAATAAATATTTGCACGTATTTAGACACGCGTATATTTCTATGTATTTGCAACAATTGTGAAATAAAAGTAATATTTATATAAAAATATTACTTCCACACGCTACCGTATACTATATATACTATCGAGTCTGACAACAAGTGCGGCCGCGGCTAAGTTCGGCGCGCCGAACGAGCGAGCGAGAGAATATCATTCTTTCCTTCTCGCTCTAACTCATTGTCAGCTGATGCGATCGACGTCGTATATACTCTCCATCTAGTCCTACGCGTATCCTAATATTAAATTACAGGAATATTTGTGTACATATATAGGCATTCTCGCTTAAATTTTCATGTTTGGACTCTGACCTACTTCAATGAGTTTGATAATTTTTTCAGAGAAATGTTCTGAAAAGGAGAAGACACGTATTTCTTTGTTTTGGCCTACGATCAATATATCCGGCCGTGTAATTATTGTGAAAACAGTATTTTTCGGTAACTGTTTTTTTTAAAACGATGTTGAAATGACTGAGATAAAATTTGTCATATTTAGTATAATGTATATATTCTTTTTAATTTCTAAAGTTGTGTTATACGAAGAGGAAATAATCGTTTTCCATACAGTTCCTCATTTAAAATAAAAAACAAACTTTTAAAAAATTAAATTGGAAATAACGAAATTTTTTTCAAGCTGTTGGTTGGAGCATGGCAAGATTTTTTTCCGAGAAGTTCTACCTAATTGAAGTTTTCATAATAACCTGATTTCGGGGCTCTACTCGGACTAAAAGAGTCAAAATGTATCTATTAGTAGCAGATTTATATATCTTGATATTATATTGTTACGCATTAAAAAAACATATTTTTCGGTATTATATTTCATTGTCCATTACGATTTTTCTATACAAAGTACAAAGCCTGTACTACGTTTTATAACTAATTCTATTGGAGGTAATTCCGAAAAATAATATCTTTTTGTCTGTCGCACAATGTACATATTAGTTGCAGATGTAGAAAACAAGTAGAGTAACAAGAAATATATATATATCTCGCCAAGAAACATAGTGCTGAATAATTTAGTTTTACAATGCGAATCACAAAAATTTCAATTAGCGGTTATATCTGCAACTCATGTGCACGCTGTAAGATAGAGAAAAAGATATTCTTTTTCGGAAAATATACCTTTATTAAATAAAATTAATTATAAAACGTAGTACAGGCTTTGTATAGAAAAATCGTAATAAACAATAATATATTATACAGAAAAATGTGTTTCTCTAATGCGTAACAATACAGTATCAAGATATATAATATTAATCTGCTACTGATAGATACATTTTGACTATTTTAATCCGAGTAATGCCCCGAATTCAGATTATTACAAAAATTTCTTTACCATTGTATTTTCTTTAACATTTTTCTTTATAACAACTTTAGACTGTCCATAAATATTACGAAATATATATCAAGAGACACGGTAGAGTGTCTCGTGCCACGTACACGCGAAGCGAGACCGCACCGTGAACTCTTTTACGCTACGCGTATATATATATATATATATACACATCATGTGATTCATATTAAAGTAAACATACTTCATCTCAGTTATTTTTCGATAAGATTGAATATTTTCAACATCGTTTTAAAAAGTAGTTATCAAAAAATGCAATTTTTACACAAATTACAATGTCGGATACTTTGCTCGCGCGCGCGCGCGCGTAGACTCAAACAAATAAAAGTGTCTTCTCTTTTTCAGAACATTTCTTGGAAAAAATTGCTAAAATTATTGGAGTAGGTCAGGGTCAAAACATGAAAATTTAAATGAGAATGCCTATACATATACAGTAATATTTCTGTAATAAATAATCGTAAATATAGAGCTACCTGGATTAGCAGTCACGATCACTTGAGTCAGAGCGAGAAAGAGGGAATGATATTCTCTCTCTCTCGCTCGCGCTCGCTCGACGCGCGGACTTGGCCGCGGGGTGTTGTCGGATAACGAAATCGAGCGCGTAAACAATCGCAGCGGACGGAAGGATTCCGTTACGATAAACGTGAAATAACGCGCTCCACTGAGTTCGGTGCCGAATACATTTTCGGTGCTTTGTGCTTGTGAAATATTTGTGTTTTCGATATTGTGTGTAAACCGTACAATGGGTTTACATGGAGTAAAGGTGAAGCCTCTGTCTGTCGCCAGGCTCTCTCTGAAGAAAGGATTTAGGTTACGAAGGTAAGCATGTGACATTTCATATGAGACATTTAGTTTTTTCGAGCGTTACTTCTATAGTAACTGACTAAAATTATCGTAACTAAATAATTATTTACTTCGCGTAAACAGGGGTCTCTAACAGAATTATTCTAGGTTACTACAGAAGTAACGCTCGCATAAACATAGTAACAGACAAACAGATAGACAGACTTTACACTTACTTGTATTCAATTGTAAATAGAAGCTTTGTTAAAATGTCTGTTGTAAGATACATGAAATAGAAAGTTTCAAAATACGTACATCAAAGGACTTTATTCACGAATGTAAATGCACCTGTGTAGAAGAAATATAAATACAAGAATTTTTTAATCAGCAGTAAACAAAAACTTCTATTTATGAAAGGATGTCAGTTTGTCATAGTCTTTATCACAAGCTGTCATCCTTTCATAAATAGAAGTTTTTGTTTACTGCTGATTAAAAAATTCTTGTATTTATATTTCTTCTACACAGGTGCATTTACATTCGTGAATAAAGTTCTTTGATGTACGTATTTTACAACTTTCCATTTCATGTATCTTACAACAGATATTTTAACAAAGCTTCTATTTACAATTAAATACAACAAAGTGTAAAATAAAAATATTATAAGCGAGAATGATAAGCATTTGTCTGCCACGAGATGTAATATGAAATTACATGGTACAATAAAAAGTGTAAGAAATTACATAATTTTGAATGTAAAAATATATGAGTCATTTTGTCAAATAAGCCTTTTTTACCTTATGGTTTCAAATATTTTTCACATTTTTTATAATTTATTTGTTAATGCAAAAATCACAATCAAATGTCTGATTTCAGTAATTCATGGTATTATAAGAAATAATATTGTATTTTTTCTTTACTACATTCGTTTCTGTCTAAAATGTTATTGTAACGTAAATAAAATTATCTTTTTTATACACTCTCCAAATATTGTTAAAAAATTTTTATTTGTTTATTTCTCTATTATCGGTAAAAAATTACTAGAACTTGTTCCTTTTAATTTTTTCTCTGTCAGTTGAACCAAATAAATTTTTTATAATATTCGTCAGCTCAATATCTATGTCTAGAGACAGAAATTGTTGAAGCAGCTATTAGCAACTAAGATATAAAATTTTCTGATTATAAAACTTTTTTATGTAAATTGCAATTTTTATAATATATCAGATTTTTTAAAATAACATTTGTATTGATAATACATTTTTCTTGCTTTTACAGGCAAAAAATTAATATATTACACAATTGAAAGATATCTTGGCTGTGAACCGTTTGTAAATAATTTCTTTGTCTAAATATACATTGAACCAACGAATAATTTAAACAATTGTTGTCAATTGGGTTCGACTGAAACAGAAAAAATAAAAAGACCTCGCACTTTTTCTATATAAAATAGGTCCCGATTTTCTTCAAATTCCGTATACAATTAGACGTATCATTAGGTAGACGAACCACAAAAAAGATTTTTTTTAAATTACTTTTTCGAACTGTTGAAGCGATATGTCTAATAATGATGAGAGTCCGTATTATACGATAGTTTAGATTTGCATTGGAAATAATTCTTGTAAAAAAGATAGAGATGTAACGATATCTATAATTATATACAGTGTACAAAATAAAAGTATGCTGCCGAAAGGATGGGGTAGATTAGATCAAACCGAAGAGAAAAGTCATGTACCATTTTGCAAAATTCGCAATAGACGAGTTATTAATTGAAACGTCTGAGCGAATGAGCGTACAAGAAGCGATAGGCGGGACTCGGCAGACACGGTGCTTGTCGCGCGCCTTTCGTCTCTCGCCGCCTACCCTTTGTTGCTCGCCGCACGCCGCGCGCCCCTCACTATTCACCGCGCGCCGCGCACCGTGCCCGCCTATTGCTTCTCGTGCGATTCGCTCAGACGTTTTAGATTGCGAATTTTGTAAAATGGTACATGACTTTTCTCTTCGGTTTGATCCAATCTACCCCATCCTTTCGGCTGCATATTTTTATTTTCTACAACCTGTATATTCTCGATTTTGGAAGGTTTTTCGATACTCTATAAAAAAAAAAAAAAAAAAAAAAATCGGTTCTCTAGTTGCGCTTACTTCCTGACTAGCTGCTATGACATATTTTGACAGTTTTGTGTATAGCATAATAGTAACAGTGTAATATACTAGTAATATACTAAATAGCGCGCGCATAGCGCGCTTCTGTGATGTCTAGTATATAGAAAAAGAGCGGGGTCCTTTACGTATTTTGCCGATAACAGAGAACTACATAAATTAAAATATTTGTTACTAAAGTATTTGGAGAGTAAGAAAAACAATTTATACTTTATCAATTATTTTTTCTCCACAAAACAATGTAGTACAGAAAAACCAAAATATGAATTATAAACAGTCATGTCATTTGTCAATAGGCAAAAAAATATTTCAGACCCCGAAGTAAAAAATTGGCTCATTTGACAAAACAATTCATGTATTTCATTAAATTCAACATTTATGTAATTTCTTATTACTTTTACAACATAATGTAATTTCAAGCATACATCGCGTAGCAGAAAAAAGCTCATTGTCACTTTATAATAAAACAATGTTTTTCAAAAATTGTATAAGTGTCATTATTTTATATTACATAACGTCAAAATATACTGGCTAACAAAATTATTGCAACACTAGATTTATATCCAAATTTCTAATAACATTAAACATAACTCTGTAAAAAATTGTCGTTTTTAAATTTTTTTTATTGTAGACTATTTTTTTAGAGGGTACAGTCTGTATAACGAACATTTTTTATTATATTGAATTTATTTTCCCCACCTTCGGCTAAGTAAGGATTTTGTTTTCAAAAAAATTGTATAATTTGACACGCTGTACGGGGTGAAATAAATTTTTTTGCAAATGTCATGATAAGTATCGTGAAATATGTATTTTTTATTGCAAATTACAAAAGATTTATACGATTATTTTTCGCGAGGATACGCCAAATTACGTATGCATTTTTGTTCAATTATCGCTAGTATTAGCATTAGTACCACAGGAAGATTATTGGTTTTGCACATCACGTGTATGTTGTATGTGTATCAATGTCAAATGTGAAGCACGCGCGCGCGCGCGTGTGTGTGTGTGTGTGTGTGTGTGTGTGTATCTGTGTGTGGAGGATGGTATGTGATTATGTTCGCACTAAAACTGCGTATTCTTGACTGTAGATGATTTCTTGCAGAAGCTCACGCATATTGATGCAGGTTGTAACTGCTGCAAAAAATTATCCGAAAATGAGGCAAGAATACGCATTTTAGTGCAAACATACTCACATATCACTCTCCTCCCACACACATATGCGCACGCACACGCACGCACGCACGCACGCACGCACGCACGCACGCACGCACACACACACACACACACACTTGACATTGACACACATGCACCATACACATGATTAATGTTCAAAATCCAGCCAGCAACTTCCCCGTGGTTCTAATACTAATGCTGATGGTAACTGTAAACAGAAATGCATAAGTAACCTTATACACCGTAACTCCGCGGAAAAAATCATACAAACCTGAATTTTATCATGACATTTGCGAGAAAAATTCATTCCATCCTGTGTAGTGCGTTGAATTATTCAATTTTTTAGAGATAAAATACGTCTTTACAAAGACGGCGGGAAGGGGAAGGATAATGTTGGACGGAGTCGACCGGGACTCGAACTCGGGATCCTTTCGTTCACACGCTTAGCACTTAGGATGCTATCCCACAACTGCTCCACTACTAAGTTAATCGATCCGATCTCCCATTATACCCTAAATTCCTACAATAAAAATCTAGCGAATGTTCCTTAGTATAGACTTAAAAAAAAAAGTTTTTCAGATACAATTTCTCGCAGAGATATGCCTATTTCAAGTTATGCGAAATTCTGATGTGAATTTAATGTTGTGATAATTATGTTGTTCAGTGTAATATTGAAAAATCTAGATATTGTCGTTCGTGATTCGGAAGAAGTAGAACCTCTGAAAAATAAGAATGCAGTCCTTTGCGTAACTTTTTGAATTGAAAATGTATACAAATGTTTATCTCTATAGTTAGTACTAATAATTGTAATAATATTATATCAGAAGCGTCTGTTCTGACGGTATTGGTTGCATGACTTGCATGTGAAATATTAGTTTTAAACAAATGCCAGAAGCGTCTATTTTGACGGGACTGATTTATATGTATAAATACCAGAAGCATCTAATCCGACGGTACTGGTTGCATGTAAAATAGTAATTAAAAATAAATGCCAGAAACGTCTACTCTGACGGTACTGGTTGCACGTAAAGTAGCAATTGGAAACAATTCCCTAAAGCGTCTATTTTGACGGGACTGGTTGATATGTATAAATACCAGAAGCATCTAATCCGACGGTACTGGTTGCATGTAAAATAGTAATTAAAAATAAATGCCAGAAACGTCTACTCTGATGGTACTGGTTGCACGTAAAGTAGCAATTGGAAACAATTCCCAGAAGCGTCTATTTTGACGAGACTGGTTTCAATGAAAATCAGGAGCATCTGCTCTGACAGTATTGGTTATAATAAATTCCCAAGGCATTTATTTGAAATATATAATAATGAAGTAGTAAAGGACTGTTGTAATTTTTCAGAGGTTCATGTTTTACGATTAGTACACATCAATCAATATTTTATAAAATGTTTCTTTATTTATTATTGTGTATATTAATGTATATTTTTTTGCAGGCGACAGGCACGAGAGAGGCTACGCGAAGGAGTAAGTGTAGGCACTGAGGGTACAAAGGAATCTACCAATGTCCGGAAATCAGTGGAATCACTGATTACTCCCGGTACGATGGATGTAGAGCTTTGTACCCAAGAAACGTGCCCGGATGTAACATTAAAATCCCCAGGTATGTACGAAAATGTCCAATATTGCGAAGATGACGATGTGGATGATCTTGTCATCGACAATAAAGGCATGGATATAAATCGTATCCAAGAGCATGAGCCTGAAAGGCGACAGTTACTACAGATGCTACGCGAAGGAGAAAGTGTAGGCACTGAGGGTACGAAGGAATCTGCCAATGTCCGGAAATCAGTAGAATCACTGATTACTCCCGGTACGATGGATATAGAGCTTCGTACCCAAGAAACGTGCCCGGATGTAACATTAAAATCCCCAGGTATGTACGAAAATGTCCAATATTGCAAAGATGACGATGTGGATGACCTTGTCATCGACAATAAGGGCATGGATATAAATCGTATCCAAGAGCATGAGCCTGAAGGTCGTCGCATTATGGACATTTCTTTTTTCTTGAAAGAAATGCATAGAACATTTGATGATCATGCGCGAGGAGTAGAGTGCCTATTTAAAGATTGGAAACTCGTAAATTCTCGTCGCTGTGGGTTTCTCACGCAATTCTTCTTTAAATGTCAAATGTGCTATTTTAAAACCAGTATTTGGTCGGAACCCATACAATCCGAAGAATTGTTAGATATTAATAAAGCTGCTGTAGCCGGAACAGTCACAGTTGGAACTGGTTATGCCCAACTGGAAGAGCAATGTGCAGCCATGAACATTCCTTGCATGACTGAAATGACATACATTAAATATCGCGAAAATTTAGAAGATGATTTTACACAAACGGCCTTGAAAAATATGAAAATGGCAGCCCACACAGCAGAGGAGATATGAGGGATATACTGAATTTATCCCGTAAATCCCAAATATATCGTAATATCCTTAAAATATTATCAGTATATCATGACATATATTATACTGAAACGCTTTCGTACAGAACATTTACAGGATATCTTGTTAAGAGATATATGGGGATTCTAAAAAGAAAATCCACACGATATCGTGAAAATATATGTCAGACGATATGATAAAAACATGTAGTAGATGGAAGAAAACACTGATAAAAGTATATATAGCGAGTACTTTATTAATAACTGGCAATAATCTATCAGTCTATACATAAATGTATATATCTTCTTAACTTTTAACTGTTCTTCATTATTAACTAACTGAACTCTACTACTCAACCGCGCCTGCGCATGCTGATGCGCGACAAAGCGCGTGAGGCGTGAGGCGTGAGGCGGCGGCATAGTGAGTTACATAGTCACATAGTTATAGAGTGCGGCGAATGTATAATAACGAACAGAATCAATGAGAAATAAGTTTTTGCAATTTCTATATACGTAAGTAGATGAAATAAACTAAAATAATAGCTAGTAGGTTTCATATAAACTTGGCTTCTTATCTCAGTGTCTTTTTTATAGCTAATAGTAGCACAAGTTGCAAATCTAACCTTACTTTTCTTCTCCTTGTTACACAACAAATTATTGTTATTGTTGTTACACCATTATATTATATTTATATTATATTTATTATTATATGTGTTCGTAGTTTTTGTTGCTGTATATATCCTGCTTTCATACTACTGACCGGTATTTTTGCAAGAAAACTCTAGTGCGACGTAAGGTGCCCACACCGATATCAAGCAAGTCTGGTGGAAGCTTGCATTGAACACACACGTGTTTACATCATTGCTTCTTGCTTTGAGTATAAAAAATTATATATCTTTGTATGTTTTGTATTCTTAATTGTTGTTCCGTCTTTCATATTTTCGAATTTTGCTAAATACTACATAAAATCGTTACTGATCAAATCGGTCCTTTAAAGGGAACCGAACGCCATTACCAAGAAAAAAAAAACAAGATATCCTGCTTTTAAAAGGTAAAACATGAATAACAGAAAGAGAACGAAAAAAGATATAAGTTTAATCACAGATAAACATTATAGAAGATTGATAGAAACTGAAAAAAAGAAATGTTGCAATGAAATATTTTCATCTTTAACTGATACTTCGATTGAAGACAATAATAATTTCACTGACGCAGATGAATCATCTAATAAAATATTAATAAGCACCGATATAGAGAGAGAGAGTGAAACTTTTGCAAATGATACAGCAGTCACATCAGACTTTGTTAAAAACTGTTCAGTTACTTATTGTAATGAAGATATACATTCAAATATAGAACTTGATAAATCGGAAAATTTTTTGTCTGATACTTTAAAATTAAAACTCTTTCTAAGAAATTGGGCTACAAAAAATCAAATCACAAACTCTTCATTATCAGAATTATTATGTGCATTAAAGAATCATCAATGTTTTGATACATTATGTTGTGATGCAAGAACATTACTTAAAACACCTTTGCAATATGAAATAAAAACTGTTGTACCAGGGATATATATGCATTTTGGATTACGTGATGGTATAAAAAATACAATAGAAGAATATACTTTATCATCAACTTGTATCGAAGTAGCTATTAATGTAGATGGACTTCCACTCAGTAAATCTTCAAATAGCTCATTTTGGCCAATTTTGGGATCTATTGTACCCCATGGAAAGGTTTTCATTATTGGAGTTTATCATGGTGATGAGAAACCAAAAAATGTTAATGATTTTTTACATGATTTTGTTGCAGAAACTGTAGAATTATACGCAAGTGGAATTTTTCTTAATAATTTTCTATATCAGTTTAAAATTAAATATTTTGTATGTGATGCTCCTGCAAAATCATATATTCTTCAATGTAGAGGACATACTGAGTATTTTAGTTGCACGAAATGTACAGTTGAAGGTATTTACAGACAAAGAAGAATTTGTTTTCCGGAAATAAATGCATCTAAACGTACAGACAAAGATTTTAGAATGCATACTGACGATTCTTACCATTTATCATATACTTCACTTGATAAAATTCCTGATCTTGATTTTGTACGTGATTTTGTACTCAATCCCATGCATTTAGTATTTTTAGGTATCATACGTAAATTGATTTATTTATGGTTAAGTGGAGATACAGGATGTCGTTTATCACATCATGACATAGAAAAAATTTCAAATGAACTTGAAAAGTTAAGACGTTACACGCCCAGAGAATTTGTTCGTAAACCGCGCTCATTGAAATATGCAAAACTATGGAAAGCTACTGAATATCGTCAGATACTTTTATATACTGGTCCAATAGTATTGAAATCTGTTTTATCAAAAGATGCTTACAAGCATTTTCTAAGCTTGCATGTAGCTATCAGAATATTGAGTAAGGAAGACACGAAAGATGCATATGCAGAATATTCCAAAAAATTACTGGAACATTTTGTTAAGTCTTTTTTTTATAAAATTATATGGAAAACATCATGTATCGCATAATGTGCATGGCTTGATTCACCTTGTTGAGGATGTCAAAAGTTTTGGTACTTTAGATAATTTCAGTGCTTTCAAATTTGAGAATTTTATGCAAGAACTAAAACGATTAGTAAGAAAAAATGATAAGCCCTTACAACAATTATTTCGACGATACCATGAGGCACAACATGTAACAATTGAAAAAAACACAATAAGTAAGAAGCTTCATCCTATAAAAGTTACACGTCATTACAATGGTCTTTTATTACTTCTAACATGTAATCCACAATATACAGCAGCTGAATGTATCTACTTTAGATTAGATGCTAATAATATCGCAAATGATTGTTGTGGATTAAAAGATAATACTATATTACTAATGACTAATATAGCACACTTTACTGAAACTACAGAATTAATGATATTGGGTTACGAGTTTGAGTGCAAGCAAAATTTTTACAATGTACCATGTGATTCATCTCTTCTTCATATATATAAAGTATCTAAAAAATCTAACTTGAAAATGTGGCCTTTGTCTGCTGTTAATTTAAAATACGCTAAGTATCCATGTGGCAATGATGAATTCATTGTTGTTCCTATTTTACATAGCGAAATAATGGAAGGAGCAGAATTTTGATTCTTAAAAGATATATCTTTTGCTTAGCAGGATACAATTATTATTGTAAATATTTTGTTTATGTGTTCTACATTATTTTTTATTATATGTAATATGTTTTAATATATGTATTTTTATTATATAACATTTATATGTAAATGTATGTGTTTCTAATTATTTTAGATAAAAGAAAGATAACTATTTTATAATACAGTTACAAACATGTATGATCAGGAAAGTTTATACTACATAGTAGAATTTTCTGATGGTATGCAACTCATACCGTCTAATTGGTTTAATGCTTCTAAAACTAAGGCATACTGGCCTAACTTTACAAATTTGAAAAAATATGATAAAAGTGTACAAAATATGGAGCCTGTTGGAAAAAATTGGACTTTATGTGACGTATTAAGGATATTAGGTAGTGCTGGTAAATAAAAATATGCAATATACATTTTGTGACAAGCACTTAAGCATTTTATATTATTTTAACAAATATTTCTAATAAGTTTATAAAAACATTATTTTATTGTTTCAGAATCTTTTGAGTCTGGGAAAAGAAAATTAAAATTAGCTGAGATGTATTCAGATTTAAATACTGATGTCAGTGATGATGAACAATCAAAAAAGGACAGAAAAATAAGAGCTGCAAAACAACACGATAATGAAACTGATTCAGATTCAGAAACTGATGAAACTGTACTTGCGCCATTTCCTAAATTGCATTCGTCCAAAGCTATAAACACTAAGAAAACTATACCAAATAATGACTGCGAAAACGTCTTATGTGAAAACGCTACACAGCAGCCTACTTGTTCTAAAGCAGCTCAATTAGACAGTCATATTAAACCCGCTTCAAAATCTAAAAATCTTACAAAGACTAGAAAGAATGATGAGATACAAGAGGTGACTTTAAAAAATAAAAAATCAAAGAAAGATGATACTGAACGACGTATGCAGGAAATTTCCAAAGAAAATATGCAGCCCCGTGGTACGTGCGTTTATATGATTATTACAATCCATAATTAAATATTTTTATGTTATTATTTTATATATTGTGAATGCGTATGCATGCGTGTATGTGTGCGCGCGTGTGTGCAGTTATAATATAAAGGTTTCTATATTACAAAGTTATTAGCACAGAAATATAATAAACTAATAAACATTTAATAATTTTAACATATAGGAGAAAAAGAGTTTCAACAATTTATGATAGAAAATATGATCGATACTAAATATTCATTAAAACGTTGCGAAAATATTTTGGCGAATATATTGACTACAGTCAACACTTCTGATGTATCAAAACAAGAAGAAAATTCTACATTTACAAATAATATATTAGATGAATTTCCCATAGCAGATTTGGAAACTGTGGAAAAAGTCGAACATCAATTACAAAAAAATAAATCATACAAAAATGCAGTGGTAAAAAAAATCGCATATTTTACATGACTATATGTTTATGCTTTTTGCACTCTACATATAAATTAGGTCCTGAACAAAAAAAGTCTACCATTTTGCAAACAACCTCGCAAAATTGATTTATTAATTATTAATTATTAATTATTGAAAATGGTCATATATAGAGGCTTCTGTAATTAATAACTAAAATTTGCGTAGTTATTTGCAACCTGGTAAAGGACTTTTGTTCAATGGCCTAATGTACAAGTATACGGTGATTGTTGTACCTATAGCGACATGTTCAAGATTCGAGGTTCAAGGTTTAATATACTGATGTCTGTCGCTAGGTACAGAAAATTCATGTGTGCATTTATGTGTGCCATATAATAAATCATTGATTTATAACTGTCAAAATATCCATTACATAAATCTTCAAATTTAAGTATGTATCCAATCTCAATCTTAAATGTTACTAATTATATTAATTCGTCATTCTTTTTCAGGTAAAAATGTTGAGTATGGTAGGAGGACATGGTTTAAAATCTATTGTTCTCAACATCTTGACACGTACATTAAATAACACTGTTGCTACGAAGTACAGTTGGGTTGGTGGGAAAAAGAAACTTGTATTTTCTAATCTATTTTTGTGGAAGATTATATTAGGTGAGTAAAAAAGAGAGAATGTCTTATTAAAATGAATGCTAATAATTACAGTGTGCGCACGCGCGCGTGCCGACACAAACACACGCACAGCTTAAATACTGAATTTTTCATAATTATAATTGTAAACATTTTTTTATTATATTAAATGTTGTCAGACGACATATTCCTAATGCAATTGAATCTGATATTTCGAAATATATAAAAATATGGTTAGCGCATGCACCAGAAAGATTGCAAAGAGAGGAAAGGTGATTATATTTGTTATACGTTTTTATTTAATGTTATTTAATATTTTATTTTACTGAAAAAAACTAAAATTATAATAATTAAATAATTTGTTTTTTCAGAAAAAATGAAAAGCAGGTAGAAAACGCTAGCGATGATGATATCAGATTGCAAAGAGAGGAAAGGTGATTATATTTGTTATACGTTTTTATTTAATGTCATTTAATATTTTATTTTACTGAGAAAAAACTTTAAAATTATAATAATTAAATAATTTGTTTTTTCAGAAAAAATAACAAGCAGGTAGAAAACGCCAGCGATGATGATGATATCAGATTGCAAAGAAAGGATAGGTGATTATATTCGTTATACGTTTTTATTTAATGTCATTTAATATTTTATTTTACTGAAAAAAACTAAAATTATAATAATTAAATAATTTTTTTTTTTTTTCAGAAAAAATAAAAAGCAGGTAGAAAACGCCAGCGATGATAATACCAAATCGTAATAGAAAGAGTTTTTCTTGAAAAATTTGTGTTAAATATTTTTAGTAGCACTTATAATGATAATATATGATCTCAATGTTTTTTTTGATTAAAAGAGTTTTTAGTTTAAGATTTTTATAAAAAGGTTTTTATGATTTCGTTAAATTTCTTTTTAGTGCTAAAATTTTATATAAGTTTAACACAAATTTCTATAATTTTTAAACAAATTATAATTTTTTTAAATACTTAAATAGATATTTAAATAGATATTCAGCCTTTCTTAATACGTTATTATTAACAGATCTTTTATTTTATATTTAGCATATATCTGTTGAGTGTTCTGTTCAGTGTTTAAATAGCGTTTTGTAGTATTGTTTTGATAGATATTATCCAGGCTGACCTTATAATTAATAACTCAATATTAACCCCTTATAGTGCATAGTGATAACATCATTCAACTTATGCATGTATTTCATCTAAACTATGTATATAAACAGATATACTTCGTAATTATAACCATACTCATTGCTCTAAATTGGCATTGTGTTTTTAATCACCTTTCGAATTCCGTACGTACTTCGTTATGTATCATTTCGTTCGTATTATTTCTTTGTAGTACTTTTTTAAATTTAATATTCAAAACTTAATGTGATTGTGTGATTAAGGAACATTAGAAAGCGTGTATAATAAAATAGATTTATTTCAAAGTTGCATTAAAAAGTTCTCTATAATCTTGCGCGTTAATATTGAGTGTACTTCATACTTGATATTGCAAATCGTTGAATTGACCAGGATTAGGATAAAGAAATTTTTACTATTTTTGTCCTGTTTTGTCAATCAAACGATTTGTAATACCACGTGTGAAATACACCTATCATTATTAGTATTACAAACATTCTCCTCAATATGTCCTGATCAGTTACCACAATATTCTCTATATATACATACTACATCTATATAATATATATACAACATATTGAAATTTATATTCTGTGTGTATGTGAACAGTATATTTATAATATATCTAAATGATATCCTACAAATATATACTTATAAACTAGTGATATCTCTACGTGTTCGTAAGAGCGGACATTAGTGTATTTCTCGAATATCCTGTAGATATCCATATATATCTTAGACATCTCAATAATATTCTGATTTCCCGACAAGATATTGTAACGATATTACGCAGATCTATTTTTGCTGTGTGGGAGGTGAGGTTGAAAAACAACTCGCTATAGAAAACAATGAAACAATAAATGGTATTTCGTATATAACAGTTGTTGCGGATGGCAGTTGGATGAAGAGATCGTACGGCAAAGCCTACGATTCACCTTCCGGTGTAGGTGCCATAATCGGTTACCGTACAAAAAAAGTGCTCTTCGTTGGCATCCGCAACAAATATTGCACGGTATGCGACGTAGCGGAGCGAAAAAATTGTGAACCGAAAGCTCATAAATGCTACAGAAATTTTGATCGCTACGCAAGCTCCACAAGTATGGAGAGCGATGCCATTGCGGAAGGTTTTAACAGTAGCCTCGAAATGCATGGATTGATATATAAAACAGTTATCGCCGATGGCGACAGCAATGTATATCAATCTATACTCCACAATAATCCGTATCGGGAAGTGATGACAACGGTAAAAAAATAGAATGTACCAATCATCTGCTTCGTAATTTGTGCAGAAAATTACAAAACGTGGCTGAAACAACACAACCAAAAACGCAACAGAAGCGTGGTTTTGTACAACTGAGAAAAGTTATAAAGAGTAACATTTTACCAATACTAAAAGAGGTAATGGAAGCAGCTTCTTCACGAAGAGAAGAAAACCAACCTCATCATTTGAAGGCTATAGAATTAAGAAAAGATATATTGAACATTCTTAGCCATATATTTGGTGAGCATAAACGGTGTAAAGAACGCGGTCGTAAATGCGAAGATGACCGTGAAACGGAGAAAAACCTCGTACCGTTTCTGAAACTGCACGGTCTGTACCAAAAAATGGAGAGTGCTATGATGTATCTGAGCGCTCATTCCGAGAGCTTGCTGTTTAATATGACGAATAATCCTGCAGAATTGTTTAATTCGGTAATCTGCAAAGAAATTGGCGGAAAGCGCATTCATTTTGGCAAACGAGGCTCTTATAATGCTAGAATTGCGGGATCAGTTCTGCAATACAATACGCAGCAAGTCCTTACACAACTGCATGAAAGCTTGGGTAAAACAGTTCCTCCTGTTGTCGAGAAACTGGAGACGCGACGACAAATAAAAGTTGCGAGAAACAGAGAATCTCGACAAATAGATGGAAGGCATAAGAGACTCAAGCGAGAATCAGGAACAGATCGCCATTATGGGCCACAATCGCAAAAACCAGATCTTCCAGACCATATATTTCAACAACTTCGGCAAAATCATTTAGAGAAGTTGTCTGAAAATGGAAAAAACTGGAAGCAGATTGAACGCGATACGATAGATCAACGTGAATCTGAGCTGTGGTTATCACTGAGATGTGAAATGTTGACAGCATCCAATTTTGGAACCGTATGTCGTATGAGACCAACAACGTCTTGCGTAACAACGGTAAAAAACATTTTGTTTCCTTCGTGCACTGATACTGCAGCCATGAAATATGGTCGCAATCGAGAAGAGATTGCTAGGAAAGAGTTAGCCGCAAAACTCAAGAAACAAATAAAACCTTGCGGATTGTTTATTGATGGTGAAAATCCATTCCTGGGTGCTTCTCCCGATGGGCTCATTGACGAAGATGGTCTGGTGGAGATTAAATGTCCTCATTCGGCTGAAAATTTAACAGCAGAAGAAGCCATAGAAAAAAATGTTTCCTTGAGGAACATTTTTGATAAAAAAAATCGTGACAATATGAATAAAAATCATCGATTTTTTTATCAAGATCAAGGTCAATTAAACATAACGCAACGAGAATATTGCATTTTTGCCGTATGGACACCAAAAAGCATGAAAATAGTGCATGTAAATAGAGACAGTGCTTTTTGGGAAACTAATATGCTGCCTTTCTTGAAACGCTTCTATCACGAATGCATGCTTCCGGAAATATTGGATAGTCGCCATAACAGGCACATGTCAATAAGGATTCCGAGTTATATTATAGAAGCACAGAAAGCAAGTAAAAAATTAAGTAGTCGAAAAAGTATTGACCAAAATGCAGTAAAGAGCGAAAATGTCATTAATGAAAATAACGAAACGTTAAAATGTGACATTTCGCCGATGAAAACAGCAATTACCACTGCTATGATTGCTCAAGATATGGAGCAGGATGATTGTACATACATTGGTACAAGCTACAAGCAAGATATAACCGAAGAGGATAAGGCAAGACGAATAATAAATTTAGATAAAGTTATTATACCTATTTCTATTGTGAGAGAGAATGTCTTGTCTGGCAACGAACTAACAGACGAATCAATAGATGAATTTTTACGCATTGTGAGACAAAGTACTTCTTTTGAAACGCAAAGTAGTCAGTATCAAGGATTGCCTGATTATATTGACGCTAGTAAGAGCGATAAAAGCTTACAAATAATTGGAGGAAAAAATCAATACTTTGCAGAGGAAATTGAACACTGGCGATGTATATTTTGTGATGGCACCAAACTGTTCGTATATGACAGTATACCTGGCTGTACATACGACAGATTGGTGCTCAAGGAAAAAGAATATATAAAACGTCGATATCCAAAAATAAGACAAAGTGATATTATTTTTGAAAAAGTCGATGCACAACCAGACGGTACAAGTTGCGGAATTTACGCCGCAGCTTTTGCCACAACTATAGCCTTAGGAGGCAATCCTTGTGATGAAAAATATTCCAAGGGCGTAAAGTGCATGAGACGACACTTTATGAAAATTATAGAGGGAAATGAACTGTTGCCTTTCCCAAGACGATGAAATCATACGATCTAATATTATTTAGAAAGTTACGTACATTGTAATAATATTTAGAAAGATATTTGAATATCGAAAACATACCTGGGTAAAAAAATAAAAAAATTAAAATATAAAAATATAAAAATATAAAAAAAATGTAAAAAAATAAAAATTAGAATAAAAATAAAAATTAAATTAAAATTAAAATTAAAACAATACAAAAAATACAAACATAAAATAAAAATAAATGTCAGAAGCGTCTATTCGGACGGTACTGATTGTAATAAAAATCAGATACGTTTATTCTGACGGTACTGAAAATTAATGCCAGAAGCGTCGGTTGTAACGTTACTGATTTTTACAAATGTATTATTTGTAAATAAAAATCGGAGAGACGAAAGAAAGATATTGGTTGCGTTCTCACGGAAATGGGCGTTGGAGGGGCCCATTTTATATTCTCAATATTCAAAATCACAATTTATAAAAATACAAACGGTACATATATACATATCTAATAAAAGTCTGTATATATATATATATGTTTCTATATAATCCATATTTGTAACTTCGTAATTAATACGATATTCACAATACGTGTGCACACGCAAAGCTTTTTCGTCAAATAAACAATCACAACAATTCACTACCATTCACTATTGCGCTGTTCATAGAACCTGTAAACGCTAACACTATTAATGCACTACCTCGGAAGGAAAAGCGTTGGTAGCGAGCAGTTGTGACATATAACACTACCAGTAATGACGTCATGACAGCGTTTGGTAGCGCTATCATAGAGCTCCGCGAACAGCTAGTAACGCTAGGTGGCGCTAATAGGGTCTCTCTGAACGCACCCTAAAGGGTGCTTTCCAATTGCAATATCCCTAGACACTTTCGTGCACACCGCGACACAAGTTGCGTTCCAATTGCCGTAACAGTCGACACAACACTACACATCCGTACTCAGCCTGAGGCTACTAGTCGGCTGTGTAAACTTGTGTTTTCTAGTGACAATTACCAACCACGGCGGCTATAAACGAGTGGCCGGCCTGTTTTCTTATGTTTATACTTTAAAAAGGCGGAAAAGCTGGCAAAAATGGACAAAGGCAACAAAACAAATATCGAGACTATTATTGAGGTAATTATCGTATTTAAATTATCATATATCACAATAATAAATGTTTGTTGCAAATTTTTTTATTATATTCTATAAAATAAATTCAATATTCTGTTTTTTTTTTAATATTTGCAGGTTAGATATATTATTGCTGGTTCAACTTTTATTTATATAATACTACAATGATATATTGATATATAATTGCTGATATATAATTGCTGATTGATAATAAATATTAAAATGCATATATATGTGCATGAGTGTGTGCGTGCGTTCTAGCGTGCGTGCGTGTGTATGTACATGCGTGCGTGCGTGCGTGTGTGTGTGTGTGTGTGTGTGTGTGTATTAATAATAATTTTGTTTTGAATTGTTTACAGACTGATTGCACGAGTTTTGTGTGTGCAGCATGTTTTTCACTTTTGCCGAATGGAGAAGAAATGTATCAACATGAATGCTTTGATGGAAAAACTATTTATTCGAATGAAGGAATGATTTATTGTTTAAGTGATGATAATAATGAAGAAACTTCCAATGAAAATGATTATAGCATGAACGTAAATGATATTAATGTGGAACAAAACCCGTCTACCTCTCAATTAAAACATACTCCACTGTCTCCACCTAAAAAGCCTAACAAGAATGGTAAATTATTTCTATTTTATTTATTATACTCATGAGATTCGTTTCCTGTCTGCTTCAGAGATTTGCAAGTATAATCTGATCACAGATATATATATATATATATATATATCTGTGATCAGATAATATTTGAAAATCTGTGAATATAATTATATATATATATATATATATATATATATATATATATATATATATATAAACTCCAATCGAAGAAACATAGAGCATCGAGCCATAACAAGGTGTTGATGTTCATATATTCTATACTTAAGTAAAGAAGTAACGAATTATAATGTATGTACATACTGTTCATATACATATATTCTGACATAATAGACTGCGCGCCGCATATTTGTCGGATTTAAAACACAACTATCTTGGAACATTAATACCCTTTCCTCCCCGGAATTAAATCGACATGATTTAATTGTTTAAAAAACTAAAGAATTTATTGCGAAAAATATTACCTCAATTCATGCCCATATTTTACTTTTCAGTTTTTTAAACAATTAAATCGTGTCGATTTAATTTCGGGGAGGGAAGGGTATTAATGTTCCAAGATAGCGGTGTTTTAAGTCCGACAAATTTGCGGCGAGCAGTCTATTAAGTTGGAATATATGTATATGTACAGTATGTACATTATAATTCGTTACTTCTGTACTTAAGTATAGAATATATGATCACCAACACCTTGTTATGGCTCGATGCTCTATGTTTCTTCGATTTGATTTTTAATCTTGTGAACCTATTTATTATTATATTTATACAATATATAAACTGTTTTGCCATTGCAGTTGCTATGTGGACAGACAGCAGCAGGATGATTTATTGTTTAAGTGATGATGATGATAATGAAGAAACTTCCAATGAAATTGATTATAACATGAACGTAGATAATATTAATGTGGGACAAGAACCGTATACCTCTCAATTGAAACATACTCCACCTAAAAAACCTAACAAGAATGGTAAATTATTTCTATTTTATTTATTATATTTATGAGATTCGTTTCCTGGCTGCTTCAGAGATTTGCTTAATAAAGGTTGTTTTGCGCAAATAATGTGACATATTGAAAAGGAATATATATATATATATGAGTGATCAGATTATATGTGCAAATCTGTGAAGAGTAAATTATTTTCTATGTCAGGTCCAGAATTTGTCTCAATAAATTAGTTGTAATAACTTTTTTCTTTTTTATTATATATATATAAACTGTTTTGCCATTGCAGTTGCTATGTGGACAGACAGCAGCACGCTAGCATTACTTACCTGTTATGAAGCAAAGAAGGAAGATCTTGATCATCCTGTTAAGAGAGGAAAAGTATGGGTATCAATAGCTGATGAACTTTCAGAGCTCGGTTATAAGGTACTATTAAAAACTAATATTAGAGATCCTCGGCCTCTATATTGTATATAATATACATTGCTGCAAAAATGTCTTTCCAGTCGTCTTCACATGAATGTGATGGCTTTGGGCATTTAATTTGTATGGAAATGTAATATTATAAATTTTACCTTATGCACCTCTAAGCATTGATTTTGTCACTTGCCAAGGGTAAATTGCTCTAAATTACACATATTTTTCGATATCTGTTTTATTTATTTCATGCCTCACATTTGAAAGTGCATGCTTAAGCCCTGTCTAGACCAGAAAATGATCCTACTCGTGGCTTAGTCTAGTGAGTAGTGTACACTACTCACTAGGAGTACATTTCGTTTCACGCACGATGTGCATAATGCATCATTTTATCCTTGTTGTTCACCGAATGTTAAACATGGATAAATGATGCATTATGCGTGAAACGGAATGCATCCTAAGATGAGCCACAAGTAGGATCATTCTCTGGTCTAGACAGGGCAATATATATTATACACCGAGATATGAAATAGAAAACAGATATGCATGTGCAATGAAAGATGTACCCTGGGCAAATGACAGGATATCTTAAATACATACGTATCTTTGTTAATTTTATATTTTGAAATTGTAGTTTTCCGGAGAACAAGTGAGATGGAAATTTAATACGCTTACACGAAAATATAAAGACTGTATTGATAACAGTAAAAGAACTGGTACTGGTGCCATGACATTTAAATTTTTCGACCATATGGAAAATATTCTTGGTGATCGGAGGACAGTACAAGGTCAAAGTACGATATCATCAACCTTCGCTAAGAAGAATCCGAAATCGAAATCAACATTTGTGGCGCAAGATGATACATCAATTTCTTCATCACCGAACACATCAAGCACTGGAAATATCAACAGTGCTAAGAAACGAATTTATGAAGATCTATCAAAATCACGTGGATTGAATAAAAATAAGCAAGCTCTCGGAAAAGTAGCATCGTCAAACACAGAAACAACTATATGTCCCACATCAAGCACTGGAAATACCAACAGTGCTAAAAAACGAATTTATGAAGATCCTGCAAATTCACGTGGATTGAATAAAAATAAGCAAGCTCTCAACAAAGTAGCATCGTCAAACACAGAAACAACTGTATGTCCCACGTCCGTAAGCAACACACAAAAGAGCAAACGCCCTCAACATGGCTCAGGGAGCAGAACAGCGGCAAGTAAAATGGAACTGGAAAAACAGTGGTTACAGCATTTAAACAATGTAGCAGATAGAGATAAAATGAAAAAAGAAAAACAGGAAGCTTACGAGAAAAGAAAAGCAGAAGAAGTACAGATGAAAAAGAAATTGATAGCATTAAAAGAAAGACAGTTAGATATAAAACAAAACAGTGCTGAACGTAAGCAGGAGGAAGCAGCAGAATGGCACCGAGACAAATTAAAGATTGAAAAAGAGAAATGTCGGTTGCTTAAAGAGCTATTGGAAACTCGTAATAAGAGATTGAAGACTGACACAGATGAAGACTGAATTCATATGAAGACTGAAGAGTGATAGTCGCGTGTATTTTTTATTTTCTTTTATTGTATTTTATTGTACCTTATAAGTGATACAATCCAAATATATTCTAATATAGATTAACATTATATAATTTGATTAATATAAATATTGAAAGTTTACCATATCAATTATTACAATAAATGTAATAAATTAATGTTGCAGAAGTGTAAGTCATTAGACATAATCTAAAGTTCTTTCAGATATCAAAATATTTAATTTTATGTAGAGATGTTTGTAAAGGCTGTGGTAGGAATAAATAAAAATACCATGTTTATCAAAGTATACAAATTTGTATTTTTTCTTAGTCTTATTTCAAGTTAAGTAAACAGAAAAATTATAATATATGCAAAACTTTTAACTATTCTGGAAACAGCTCGCGAAACATCTGCATTCTTCGATCTATCATTTCGTTCCTATTTCTATTAACATGTAAATTATTAATTTCGTAATTGTCGTCCGCGGCATTATCTACATTAATGTCATCAGCAAAGAATTCGTTCTCATCATATTCTTTTATAGCAATGTTATGCATAATACAAACGGCTGTTATTAATTTTGGGATGAATTGAATATCAAGTAATTCTAAAAATCTTAAACGACGGAAACGTCCTTTCAAGTAGCCAAACGCTCTCTCTACTGCCATCCGTGTCGAAGAGTGCAAGAAATTGAATTCAGACTGTTGTGCTGTTAAATGACCGTTATCTCTGAATGGTGGTACGAGCCACGGTAGCAATGGGTAGGCTGAATCTCCTATTATACACGTTTTATTAGGGAAAATAGTTTCCATGTTATTTTGAGCAGTATCATAAAGTAATGACCTTCTTAAAACACGGGCATCATGCAGCGAACCCGGCTCTCCACAGTAAATGTTCGTGAACTTCATATCTGCATCTACAACACCTTGTAATACTATAGAGAAGAACCTTTTCCGGTTGCAATAGTCTCTAGGGTGATCAACAGGCTGTCGAATGGCGATATGTGTACCGTCTATTGCTCCGATACATTTTCTTATACCTCGTTTTGTCTCGAATTTTTGCGATGTTACAAGGATGGCGTCATTTCCATCTGGCCACTTTATCTCTTCGTCCAGTCTTGACAATAGCCATTCCACAACACGACGTATTACACGAAAAATTGAAGATATAGATACATCGAATCTATCTCCCAAAGTTCGCAATGGCTCAGTATTTGCGACATACCAAAGAAATATAAGGAAACTCCACTCAGCAGATATTTTACGCATACCAAAAGAATGAGATGGGATAAAATCGCTCTGCTGCAACATGTCTGCAAATATAAAAATAAATATAGCACACATATTATTAAAAAATATAAATAATACGTATTTTTAAGAAATGTAAATAATACACAATATTTGATATACCTATTTGAAGATATGCTGTACGTCGCTGTAATCTAAAGTGTTCCTTAAATACAGTATCACTATATAAGTGGACAGTATCGAGGAAGCCTTGAACTTTGCTACGTCTCCTTCCCTGTATAAGAAGTTGATATAATGGAAACAGTATTTCATCTTCAGCTTCTTCGCTTGAAGAAGATGCACCAGATTCGTTAGTGGAGTTCATTATCTCACTAATGCTGTCGTCGAAAATATTTGAACTTGAACTGGTATTAGTAGAGCTGGACGACAGATCTGCAGCAATCGCTATTATTTCGTTTTCTATTTCTATCTGTTGTGACATATTGTATGTGTTATTTTTAATATTATACCTGTGAAACAAATAATTAAATATAATAGTAGGTAGGTTTTGCTACAAAATCTTATAAGTAATTATTAATATATTATAGTTATACACAAATACGTAACATTAAAGAAAATAAATAAAATCTAAAATACCTTCTCTTTTTTTTTGTTATCCCTGTCAAGAATATTGAAATATTATTTTTACACAAATATGTTTAATACAAACTGTACAAATATGCTACGCAAATTTTAATTGTTTTTCTTTAAAAATGGTGAAATATACGCAGATGGAAACGCACTTTTTCTCACCACCACGGATTAAAAAATACCAAGGCATGGATACGGTATTGAAAAATAATCCCTAACTCTACCCGAAACCGTGCACAGCGTACACATTAGTACACATTTTGTTCCAATTGAGTCGTGCACATCGCTACACTTTGTGCCTTCCTGTGTACGTTTGTGTTAAGATGTGTTAAGCAATTGGAAAGCACCCAAAATAACGTAGAGAAAATATTTTCATTGATTATTTGAAGATTCATAGACTGAATCAAGATTCTGCTGTTAACAGCTTAATTAATTGCTTAAATAAAGATATATTCATAGTTTCAACGATGAAAATGTATTCAGGTGAGCCTACTAAACGTGCCCATATGCATATTATTTTAAAATTACCCACATTACAAATTTTTAAAAAATTTTAGTTATTTTGATCAACTTTTGTGTTAACGATCTGAGCGCGAATTAAATAGCGTAGCTATGTTCAGTAGAACTCGAATTATACGCCCATATGGTTTATTTAATGATTTTTGCTTTGTTTAAACATTTGACTTGTTATAGCCAACTTTGCGATTACGTGTCCGAGCGAGACTTGAATGGCCTTAAATTTTTCATTTAGATATAAGAAAGCGAGCCACATAGTTTTTAAGCGATTAATATCAATAATGCAGATTTTTATAATTTTGATACTTTTATATGAACTTCGTCATTTATGAATAAATAAGTGATATGACCATATGAGAATGATTGTGTGTGCCTATAGAGAGATTCTATAAAGTCAATTTGTTCAATTTGACGATGGATTGCAAAATGACCTTCTCAGGTCAAAAGTTAATTTAATTGACTTTGCGCATATTTTATGATATGTACGTGTTCAGTGTGTTTATTTAACAAATACCATATGATAAAGTCCAAGGGTTTTTCAAAATTGTGAAATTGTTTTACTTTGTTCAGTAAAATTCTTAACTATTAAGAAATCGTGAAATATCGCGATAGATTCTTGTTCAGGAAAATACTCTAAGAACTCCCATAATGTTTATTCACAAATTATTTGATTATTTAAAGAATTCATAGTTTTGAACAATTTTTGCAATTTTGCATAATATTAACTTTTGATGATTTTAAACGGTAGAGTCATGTTATTTAAAGTAAAAGAAATCTAATAAGCTTGGTTGCATAAAGAAATAATCAATATTTAAAGTTTTCATTTTGTTTATTGAAAATCTAAAATATCGATAAATACGCAAGTTTGATTACATAAATTATTTTCATTGAACATAACTAAAGTACTTATAGCGTCAAATGTGCATAAACATTGCGTAGGAAGAATTTCAAAAATGTAGGTCAGTTACATCAACTTGCTATACGTGTGTATATAGGTCGTTTCAACGACAGATTCATTCAGTTCAAGTTTTTTGAAGCATATTGGAGTCACTTTGTGGATGCTAAGTGCGTTTAAACGAGATTTCATCTCGAATCCTGAAAAATATCGATTAATTTGCGTTATATAAGTAATATTTGATTATAATTTACCTAATTATACTTACCTGTGGAATCCTATGTAGTCCTGATGCGTGGAAAACGTACCTGAAACAGAAAAAAATATTAATAATGAGCAGGGAACACCGCAAAGTTATGTATAATGTGTGTGTGAAAGAATAATATTGCGCATAGCTATAGTACATGCATCATGATTTATTGTTAACGGGATTCCAGAATATTATATTATATTTTATATTCAAGAAAAGATAAAGAATATTCAAACATGTATTGCAAGTTTCTGAAAGAAAACATTCAGTTAATTAAAGTCGGCATAGCATTGAAATTTGAGACGTATCATGTTACATCGTGTACGAAGCAGAGAATTGGCCGTTGAAAGGAAAGAAAAAAACAGCTACATGTTGGAAAGAGAGTGAGAGTAGCGCAACCGACCAGAACGCTGATTGGTTGTACGAACCCGAGTAGGGATGAACCAGAGTAACAGGGTATAAATATGTGCCCGAAAGACCGAGCGAGGTCTTTCCCATCCAGAATCTTGTAAAAGTCACTTCGTGTCTTTTCATATAGAATTCTTTACGCGATACGTACTTAGAAATATTTGAAATCGTACAAGAGAAAGATTAGTTTCGTTATTTTTGAAGTGAAACTTCTTTAGGCACGGTGGTGAGTTTGATTCGCGACACGAAATCACGAATTTCGCGACACGAAAAGTGTAACGAAAATTTGAACAATAGGCGTACGGCGTGGCGAGGGATTGTCCCGATTGCGCACATTATAAATCGGATACGACAATATTTCCCGATTGGACACATTCCCGATCGGACACGGTAACGATCGGACACGGTGTAGATCGGACACGGTGCCGATCGGACACGGTGTCGATCGGACACGGTGTCAATCGGACACATTTAGTTGCATTCGGACACGGTGTCGATTGCACACGGTGCCGATCGGACACGGTAACAATTGCACACCGTGCCGATTGCACACGGTAACGATTGCACACGGTGCCGATCGGACACGGTGTTGATTGCACACGGTGCCGATCGGACACGGTAACGATTGCACACGGTGCCGATTGCACGCGGTAACGATTGCACACGGTGTCGATCGGACACGGTGTCGATTGCACACGTTGCCGATCGGACACGGTAACGATTGCACACGGTGTCGATCGGACACGATAAGGATTGCACACGGTGCCGATTGCACACGGTAACGATTGCACACGGTGCCGATCGGACACGGTAACGATTGCACACGGTGCCGATTGCACACGGTGCCGATGGGACATGGTAACGATTGCACACGGTGCCGATCAGACACGGTAACAATTGCACACGGTGCCGATCGGACACGGTAACGATTGCACACGGTGCCGATCGGACACGGTAACGATCGGACACGGTGTCGATTGCACACGGTAACAATTGCACACGGTGTCGATCGGACACGGTAACGATTACACACGGTAACAATTGCACACGGTGTCGATCGGACACGGTAACGATTGCACACGGTGCCGATCGGACACGGTAACGATCGGACACGGTCCCGTTTGAAAATAAAATACGAAAGTTCATATATATGTATATGTTTGAGATTGTAAAACAATAATAAACTAAAAAACTGTAGCATTACGCGAGATTAAAAAATCTGTGATCGTATTATGTATTTATATCAAATATTTACAGATAGGGTAAACATCCCGTTTAGGGGACCCACCTCCGATGGCCTTGACCTTGACATATGTTGTCAAGGTCACCCTCCTGAGTGACCTTCAGAAGGTTTTAGTCGGGGGTCGCTTTTTATTAAAAAGTTATTAACAAAAAAAGTTTGGAAAATATAGCAGCTATTTTGAGTATTGGAAGGCATAAATGACTAATATATATGTCGAAATAGTTCACGTATACACTTTTCACCCGAACCGAGGTTCACCCACACCCCCCTGCTTTCGGGGGAGGTGCGGTAGCCCCGAAATAGTTCACGCATCATACACTTTTCACGCGAACCGAGGTTTACCCACACCCCCCCCTGCTTTCAGGGGAGGTGCGGTAGCCCTGAAGTAGTTCACGCATACACTTTTCACGCAAACCGAGGTTCACCTACACCCCCCCTGCTTTCGGGGGAGGTGCGGTAGCCCTGAAATAGTTTACGCATGGGTTAGTTGACGCGCTTTAAACAATTAAATACTGTTAAAGCGCGTCATCTAACCTATATAGATTAGTAACGCGTTTTAAACAATTAAATACTGTTAAAGCGCGTCATCTAACCTACATAGGTTAGATGACGCGCTTTAAACAGTTAAATACTTTTAAAGAGCGTCATCTAACCTATGTAGATTAGATGACGCGATTTAAAAGTATTTAACTGTTTAAAGCGCGTCACTAATCTACAAAAACGGGGGGTGGGGGTGAACCTGGGTTCGCGTGAAAAGTGTATGCGTGAATTATTTCGACATATTTATTAGTCATTTATGCCTTCCAATACTCAAAATAGCTGCTATATTTTCCGAACTTTTTTTGTTTATAACTTTTTAATCAAAAGCGACCCCCGACTAAAACCTTCTGAAGGTCATTCAGGAGGGTGACCTTGACAACATATGTCAAAATCAAGGCCATCGGAGGTGGGTCCCCTAAACGGAATGTTTACCACAGATAGCACATTAAGCGGTAAGCAGAGTTAAAAATCTATATAAGGATACGTATTATACTCTAATATCGTATACTTCAAGTATGAAGTCGATTGACATATTTCTTAACCTCAAGCCGTCCTCTCATTAGAGTGCTTCATTATATTGCTTTTACAGTCTCAAACAGTACATAAAATTTTGAAATATTTGTTCTCTTTTAGACTAAGTGGCGTTACTTAAGTGAGTATATGTTCTTGAATTTGTCAGTTTAATTTAAGTCGCGAGGAATGGAGTAAGGTCGTTAGAAATTAAGCTCTGAATGTTCGGTTGAACGTTTAATGAAGACTTTAACACATCTATTAGTACAACTATTAACTCTATTAATTACAGAATGGTGACTTTGCGAAACGGCTAAAAGCGGAATTCTAGCGAACAACTGCCACGATCGTCGCTCCGTTGGTTCCTTTTATCGGTTCTGATTTTCCAGAAGGTTCCCCGTACAGGGAGGGGTATTGCTTGCCGTTAATGAACCTTATAGAAGACCAAAGACAAATTGCGCTAATGAGCGTTTGCCAAATTACGGTCTTTGCACGGCGCGCCGCGGTAGCGCGAATCGTGGCAGGCTTAAGTTAGCTAGAGACCCTCTAATAAGAGTCTGGCCACAACTGGATGGTCGCCATTTATGCGTGGAATCACACGAGTGAGAAAGCAATATGCTCACCGTCTCACTCGTTTGACGCATGCGCACACTTAACCTACACCTGGTGGACTTGAATTATTCTGATAAAAAGTATATTACTGTATAGGTTGTGCCGCAGAAAAAAACAGTGCACATCGAAAAAGTGATATTTTTCGCATCATTCACGACAATTTTTAGCATGAATACACTGACGATTCAATTACTTTGAATATTCAAAGCAACCGGACGCACGCATGAACATTAGGATGTTGTTGCGTTGCTTTGCTATTATTGTGTGAAATTAATAATTTACTGACCTTTCGTGTGATGAAATCACACGTTTTGAGTAGCTTGTGGAGCTGGATTGCTTAAAACACTTGGACTTACCTCGTGATTATTTCTCAGGATCCGCAACAACAATAAAAATGACAGTCACTTTCACCGTCCGATCTAGTAAGAATTTGCCCTCAGCGCACGCTTATACACAGATGGTCACTCACGGCGCGCACTATGAAAATTGAAACCGTGTTATAATTTTTTAATTTCAATGAAACACATTTTAAAATAGACACAATTATAGAATATTGTCTATAGAATGGAATAAATATTCTTCATGAATCAATAAGTGTGGATATTAATTGATTTTATTATTTTTTAATCAGATTCGGACGCAAATAGGTGCACGGACGCAAATAGGTGCGTTTACCTTAATCGTAGCAAACCTTTTAAATAATTTTTGGCGCAAATTATGGCAGTTCAAGATGTGATCTGCTGGAACGGAACAAAATTTGTCAAACAAAAATTTTAGCAAATTAACGTCACGCATTTTTGAAAAATACCGTTGATAATGTCGATAAATATTTTCCAATTTCAAGAATACCCAAAATGTTTCCTCATTAACAAAGTGCAGGATATTAGTATTGTAGCATTTTAAACGTACTAATTTAAAAAATTTAAACTGTACTGGTACTTTAGAACCTGCAGATTGTATACATTTACAACATGTAATTGTTGACCGTTGAACAGCTTTCAAACAGTATCCTGCAAGGTTGTACAAACAATTCATCTCTATGTTATTGTATTCAATTATATTGTCATAATCAAATGGTGGAATGTGATCAATGATTGAAGCAGCTGAAGCAGATTGCGATAATTCAACCGAATTCGTTTTTGTAGTCATTTTTGATTTGTCGTTTAAATAATCCAAAAAACCAGAAAAAAATTCACTATCATCTTGATCGTAATTACTCTTTGATATTGATTTCAAGTACATTACCATAGCTACTATTTTCAAATCGTTCTTGAATTGTAAACAATTTGGAATTACATTTTTTTGACGCAGTTGTGAGAAAAGGTTCTCCAAACAATCCTGCGTAAATCGACCAGTTAATACAAATTTAAATTCACGGTTATTTATAAGATAATCCACGAGATTTATAACTGACGTTGTTGAAATGATCATACCTCTTTGCACGGGTTTAAAATGTCCATTTTTCCCTATTGTCATGGTAGTAAAAAGGTCGATCATTTCACGCAGAAAAGAAATTTTCTCGTTGTAAATTTCTTCATTTTTTTTACCTAGCGCTATTTTACAATTTCTCGAAGTCATGTATGAAAACCACTTAGATATATTTTTCACAAACCATGCAGTGGTAATATATTCCGGTTTTTGGTTTTCATCTGCCACTAATAAAAACGAAGTACTGATGTTTGGGCAAAACATATTCTTCGCTTTGTCCACTCGCATTTTGTTAAAAGTATTATTATTACTTATATCTAATTTAGGCGTTAAAAGAAATTCTAGACCTTCCTGTAGCTTAATCAATTCATCGAAATGTTCAATTTTGACCTTATCGGATGGTAAATTATACTTAATAACAAATTCCTCAGGTATGGTAAAAAATTTGTTACTGAGTAATGATTGTTTCAAATTTTTAAGCAAATGCGGTACATCGGCTATGAAATATAAAAATCTGTTAGGATCGCATGGGTGTACGATGCGACTAGGTACCTTCAAATACCGACCCGTGCTTATCCCACAAGATTTCCATACCCCCATATTCCCGGAACCCATGTCGGAAGTTATACTATTGACGCGAAGACCAATTGCTTCAGACATGTGTATGATCTGGAACATAATTTCTTTTAAAGTTTCACTATCAAATAAATTCCCTGTAAAGTAATAGCCTACGACATGCTTCCACCTGCAAGCTGTCCCAGTTAACATTAACACTAGAGCATGCGTGGCTTTACCTTCTGTATGTGGAAAAGTTACATCGCCAAGCCTTTTGTTCGTTGAAGGATCAAAAACATGCCCAGGTGTTATGCTCATTTCATCTACAACTAATCCGCACTCGCGATCGGTATCATTTTCTAAATTAGGTACTTTCAATTTTAGAAAATCAAACATTTCCTTTGAAATACCACTCTCAAATTTAAGGTTTTCTAATTTTCGTCTTAATGTACGCATACTAGAAAATGGCATGTTTTGTCGGAGGAGCTCTTCATATCCGCTGGTACCACAGATGAATTTCAATTGCAGGGCACGTTCAACGGTCTTATTGGACCAATTCTTTACAGTTCTCCGTTTGTTACATAGAGCTTTAATTTGGTCCTCATTAAATACCATTTTCAAAGCTGTCTTGTATTTGTCTTGACTTATAACATATTTCAATCGACGCACCATATCTTTCAGTGCTTTTGATTGTCTCTGAATCCTTAAAAGACGCTTGGTTTGAATGTCAAGAGCTTTTTCTAATTTTTCTTCCCTCTCTTGCTGTTAATGAAAAAAAAAGAATAAGTTAACATTTTTTATTGTATGTTATAACATAAATATTTTGATAAATAGAAATATTAGTCTATCGTTAATGTCAACACTAAAAACAAAATTTTAATTGGTTTCTAGGTCATAAAAGAAACGTCAAAGTTAATGTACATCGTCATACTAAAAAAAATTATAGTATAATAATATAATAGTATAATAGATAGTAAAATAATAAGTACAGTTATATTTACCTTAGCAGCAGTTTGGTGCTCTTGGTCTGTAACATTTTGTTCTTCGTTCAAGACTGATTCAGCAAAATTTTGTTCATTTTGCGTTGAATTTGTTAAAGGTAACTGTCGTAATGCAAAGAATTAGTGATTGCGTACAGCTACAATTATTATTTCGACAGTATAATAATAAAAAAATTTGTCACCTCATCTTCAGTCTGTCTAAATGCAGTTTTCTCTGTAAGCCAGTATCCAAAAATTGTTGGCACTGCGTTTGGTTTTAACTTCGGTTTTTTATCACTCCTTCGTTCCCACATTTCTGGAGAAAAATGCACCTTCCAAAAACACATTTGTAATTTGTATGTTAAATAAGTCTAAAGTATAGAACGTTTTTAAAACAATTTGTCTGTTTCGTTATTTTATATATTATTCTATAACCTACAATTAAACACATCTAATATACATGACCTGTGTTTAGTCACTTTTTTTAGTTTAAAAAAACTTACCTCGCATAAATATGAGCGGTCAGTTTACCAACTGGATACCTCCAGTTCTTCACATTCATATCTGCAACCCATTGTGCCCGACGTTCAGGGTTTTTCGGAAATGTTTTACAAATATAGCCTTTGGCGGTAGAATTGTTGCAAAATGGGGCTGAGCACCAAATCATGATATTTAAATTATCAAAAATATGAATTGACCAGCACTGACAAAAGGCTTCAACACGTGGCTTCACGATGACAATGGGCGAAAGGTTAAAACACACGATGAATACACGATGATATTCGCGCGATGTGCGATCTCAACTGACAAGTAACACTACCCAAGTGTAAATCGCCGATTTAAATAATGTTTTAATATGTTTTAGTAGACGTAAAAATAAGACATACGTATTTTTTTTATCTGCGGAAAACCATATTTAGGGTGTGAAACACCCCTTTGAATTTATGGGTATCGATTTAATTGTTTTGTATATAAGGATTCAGTATTTTCGGCCCGAACCAAATAAAATAGTTGCATTATCAAGAGATATGAAAAATGAAAAATTTTTGACTCGGTTCGATCATTTTTAGGGGGTAAACCACCCCCTGTATTTGAAACAAAAATTGAGACTGTTTGAGGATTTAAGGGTGACCACCCTTTTATCGAATTTCTTACGTAACATTTAAATTTATCCCGAAATAATGGTAAACAGTTTCATTTATCGTCAAATTAATTAATATTTACAAATTAGTCTGATCAACCCTTCAATTCTATAAGGGGGTGAGGGAAAGTAGGTTTTCCCTATTAATTAATATTTACAAATTAGTCTGATCAACCCTTCAATTCTATAAGGGGGTGAGGGAAAGTAGGTTTTCCCTCACCCCCTTATAGAATTGAAGGGTTGATCAGACTAATTTGTAAATATTAATTAATTTGACGATAAATGAAACTGTTTACCATTATTTCGGGATAAATTTAAATGTTACGTAAGAAATTCGATAAAAGGGTGGTCACCCTTAAATCCTCAAACAGTCTCACTTTTGTTTTGGATGCGAGTGTAACATATATTTTTTTCAAAATTTTTAAATAAAATTTGCAATTATCTGGGCATTTTTTAAATTTTTGTTTCAAATACAGGGGGTGGTTTACCCCCTAAAAATGATCGAACCGAGTCAAAAATTTTTCATTTTTCATATCTCTTGATAATGCAACTATTTTATTTGGTTCGGGCCGAAAATACTGAATCCTTATATACAAAACAATTAAATCGACACCCATAAATTCAAAGGGGTGTTTCACACCCTAAATATGGTTTTCCGCAGATAAAAAAAAATACGTATGTCTTATTTTTACGTCTACTAAAACATATTAAAACATTATCCAAATCGGCGATTTACACTTGGGTAGTGTTACTTGTGAGTGAGTGAACGAGAACGCACGAATTCTTCCGAAGTTCGCCGAACCACGCATAAATGGCGGACCAATCAAAATGCGGGACAAGATAGCCAGACTCTTATTAGAGGGTCTCTAAAGTTAGCGGTGCGCTCACGTTGCGAGAACGTGTGGTTGCTGCGTCACACGCTCGGAAGCGCGCGCTCGCTTCAAACAATTTATCGGCCGCGATATTTGCTGCTTTGTACAGTATACTTTTGTCAAATAAAAAATAAGTTGTTTATCTTAATAATTTAAAGTTAATTCTTTTTCTTTATACATAATAAGATACACTAGTGTTACTTATTAATAATGTGAGATTGCAGTTTACTGATTTACAGCAATGTTTTAGCAATGATTTAATAGAGATTTAGCTCCCTTTTATTTCAGTAGCGCAATAAATAATTATTTTACTGTCAGAAATGACGTATCTCTGTATCTACGTAATGTACAGGAGTACTGTTGTAACGATGCGCCCTTACAACAAGGCATCGTCCCCGGCTACCACCCGCCGGGAGCCGCCCGACCGATCTCCGTCAGGCGAGGACAGGGCGCGGTGCGCCCACATTTTTTTTAAACTCTTGAAACGCACCGTGTGCGCGGGAAATCCGCCGCACCGGTGCCTTCCCGCACGACGCCGACGAGCGCCGAAGCGAGCCGATCCCCGCCGAAGCGAACACGCGGGATCGTGCCGCTCCCACCACCGCACCGTCGCCTGACGATCGGCCTCCCTCCTGCCACGCTCACCGCGACGCGCGGTATAAAAAGCCGGCGCGCTCGACGAAGAAGACACTTCGTTTTCACCACGGCTCTCCGCTATTCCTGACGAAGCTACCTTTCCGAATCCTAGGGCAACACGTACAACGAGGTCCAGAGTTCTGGTTCTCGACTGAGGGTTCTCAGAGTGTTCCCGAACTCCCTGATACTTGCCCCGACGACCACGGTACCGTGGGGTCGAGCGTGCTCGGCCTCGCCGCGAGAGTTCTCACAACCGTGATCCCGGGATTCCGCCATCCTCCGATGTAATATACCGCGTTCTGTTATCGGCGTACGTCTTTCTTATATGTATTAAATATATGTATTAATTCGGTTCACTATGTAAGATACCGCGCTCCGTATGTAATATACCGCGTTCCGTATGCAATAGACCGCGTTCCGGTACCGGCGTATATCTTTCTTATATGTATTAAATATATGTATTAATTCGGTTCACTATGTAATATACCGCGTTCCATTAGCATCTACCCGTAGCCGCGTTCCGTATGTAATATATCGCGTCCCGCATCGTCTTAGCCCTTTATACCGCAACGAACTCCGTTCTGTAAAATACCGCGCTGCGGTATTCCCTCCTCTGCGTACCGCATCTCGAAGCGAAGACTCGAGTCCCGATATTTCGTATACCGCGTCGCGTGCACCGGCACTACCGACCACTGTAAATTCCCGCGTCCAGTTTATGTGTAATACCGAATCCCGAGTATTTTTATATCATAGTTTATAGTATAGTTTTGAATATTCGAATAAAGTGCATGTTCATATGGCAAATTGATTACTGTTTCTGGGCCTGTCATCGAACTCCCGATCCTGTAAACCCGTCCGCGTTCGATAAAGTCAGGCCGTTACACTGTAATGGCATGCATTTACAGTGAGGACTCCAATTTCAAACCTGAACATTATTTGCTGTTTGCTAACCTTTAATGTGGTATGTTTAGCAGCTGGTAAAGGTACATACTATTGTTGACATTTCTATTAAAATTACTTGTCTACGAAACTCTAATTTATAATGTTTTTAATTTAGATTATTAAATATCACTTTCCTTCAACTTGATAGGAGGAGCTGGGGATGAAATATTCTGTGCATCTATAGTAATTACATAAGCCTGGAATGTCCTCAGATATTAAAGAAAAAATCCATTTACAAACCATGAGATTCCGTTAAGCGAGAGTTGATTATTATTGTCTCCGGTTTCAAAATCTTGTGAAATGTTATGGAATCATCTACTGTGATTAACTTGGTTGCTGTGTTTATCATGGAAGGATCAATGTGCTTCTAATCTTTACACATGTTTGCAGAATGTATAAAGCATTTATATTTTTAGGCAGGTAAAACCTGTGTATACTTTATTAATTATCTTTAACGAATTATCCACAGAATGCAGCGTAATATATTATATATGCCGTGGTATTTAAATAATGTATGTGTCGTGCATGTTATGAGCATATTCTCACAAATACATATAAATTGGTAAGTAAAATTTGGTAAAATTAAGCTTTTAGTTATAGTTGTAATATATATATATATATAGTAAATATATATATATATATTATTAGAGAGTCGCCAGTGAATAATTAAAATTAACAGAGATATTGCGAGCGACCCAACTGGCCAAATTTTATTGATTTACAACGCTACGTTTCGACCGTGGATCCGGTCCTTTTCAAGCGATCTCTCACAAATATATTCGTCAGGCATAATGCCCTAACTACGCCGAATCTAGAAACTAAACAACATATTTCAGTACTGGAGGCAATAAGTAAAAGACAATCAAAAATCTATAATTATACAATTAGAAACTTACATATTTGTGCGTCAGGATCAAACAATACAATATAAAATATTCGTTAAACGGCATACTTCGTTAGATGTTTGTGTCATGTCATGTATATATAATATTGCTTTCCGACATTTTACTTCGACTCGTATATGTACATTATCTTATGATCAAACATAAATGCCATTCTACAAAAATTCTTTCAAGATAAAAGTTTGCTTTCCCAAAAACTCCAATGGCTACAAGGATGTATGATACATAAATGTTGATACTTCTGTATATAACGTTCCACAAGATTCTAGTGAAGGATATAATCATAAACTCCCGCTTAATGGACTCTCGGACATTGTAAGTGAATTTTCTTTTAATACCTAAAAACATTTGATAGCTTACCCTATAAGTTACTACGGACGCATAGGATATTTTTTCAGATTCTTCAAGTATAAAACAGATATTTAACAATCTTAATTCAAAACATTACGTTAAAATTGTACAATATCTTATTAAAATCCAATAAATAGCAAATAATCTTGAAATTAAAAATCAGTGTCCTAAACGCATCTCTTAAAGCACCGATACATAATGTTATATTAATAAATATTTAGATACACTAAACAACACTTACTCAAAATTGTGATGTACCTAATTACATATAAAGTGAATTTAAAGGGCCAAAAAATCCATAGTTTGCTTTATTATACATATAAATGCATTCGTAAATATGGTATTGCAGATAGGAATTGTATATTATTAGACTTTTTAAGTAAAATATTTGTGACGCATATAATGCAGTATACCTATAATATTTTGGGTATTTATATGTATTAATATACTATTTTCTGATACATATATGGACTGAATAGCAACATAAACATTTAACCAATGTTTTATTATATACATTGACAGCACAGAATTATTGCTTCTTGAATAAACACGGAAATTTAAGAGAGTGATGATGATATTGTCATATATCACATGATTCTAATAGTAGAGACCATAATGTTGAATTTTATAGAATAGTATCATCAACTTTTATTAGTAAAATTGATGTGTTTATTGAAGAAACAATGATTCTGTACCGTCAACTTGCATGTTAGATTGATTAAATGTTTATATTGCTGTTCAATTAATGTATGTACTAAAAAATAGTATTTTAGCATTAATACTAAAATCCTGAATACTGTATTACTTTTATGGCACAAATAATTTATTTAAAAAGTTTAATAAGATGTCATTTTTATCTGCTTACGGACTCTTGACCTTTTAAATTCCATTAATAAAAAATTTCATACATTACTATTTTGAATATGTGTTATTTGCTGCATCCAAATACGTCTTATTAATAGAAGGTTATCCATCAGTTATAAAAGAGATCTACTTACAGTGTAAGATGTGTGTTTTTAATCTCAAGATTATTTGCTGTATATATAAAATATATATATACATAGAATGCACGAGAATTTTTTACACAACAATTCATGATCATGTATCCTCTATTAGAGTCCTGTGGAACATTATGGGAGTATCAACATACATCCATGTAGCGTTTGAAAGTTTTAAAAAACCAGTCCTTTACCCTGAAAGAACATTTGCAGAACAGCATTTAATATTTGTGGAATGTTATGGGATTATCAACATATTTCCGTGTAGCCTATGGAGGTTTTAGAAAACTAGTTCTCTATCCTGAAGGAATATTTGTAGATTGGGTTTTATGTTATATTACCGTAGGTAACATACAAATCAAAGTGAAATACATATTTTAACATATGGCAATTGGAAAGCAATATTATGTATAATATATGTGTCACAACTATGACTAGAAGCTTAATTTTATCAAATTTTACTTACCAATTTATATATTTATGAGAATACGCTGGTAACAGACATGACACATACATTATTTAAATACCGTGATACAGATAATACATTATATGCTGCATTCTGTGGATAAATCACTAAGATCATATTAAAGATTATTTTAAAGTGTACAGATACATACACAGATATTACCTGGCAAAGAATATAAATGATATGTATTCTGCAAACATGTGTTGACACTAGAAGTGCATTAATCCTTCGATAAATACAGCAACTAAATTAGTAACAGTAGATGATTCCATGTTACGGCCTGTGGACTTCGCGAATTCCTTCTTTCATAAAAACCTTTCGTAAGATGTTTTTCCCACAGAATTATTTTTGGGATGACGAGAATCGAATAATAATTGTCGATCGGCGGGGAGGTTACTGATAATAATTGTAAAACCTGCGCCACCGGTCAATAGCCGAGCGGGCCGTCATATACATTCCCAAGGAAAATTCATGAAAAACACTTGACGCTAGACAATAACAGATAAAGACGAGACAATAGAGATTTCGAAATTTAGCGTCTCGATCCGTGAGAAATTGTGAAATCTGCGCCACCGGTCAATGGCCGGTCGGACCGTCAAATACACTTCCAAGGAAAATTCGTGAAAAACACTTCACGCTAGACGATAACAGATTAAGGCGAGACAATAGAAATTTCGAAATCTCGCATTTCGATACATGAGAAAAACATGTTTTTCAATCGATGACTAACGAGAGTCATCATCGGAAAAACAAGTCACCCACCAAAAAATTGAGACATATTCCTCGATAACCCATCTTTAAAAATCATATATAAACCGCGACAACGGGACACCAGGCCTCACTTTCAAGTTCAAAATTTTAGTTAGATAGTTGAGTCCGCGTGCAACAGCATTCCTAGTACAATCATTTTCAAAGTTTCAACTCGTGCCGTTGCTTTTATTTTTATTATAACTAAATTCTGTGCGCGTTAAGTTTCAAAACGAAATCACCATGCCGATGGAAACCATCACTGATCTGCAGACCCATGAGATCTTGAAACTCCGTCAAAAAGAGAAAACGCTAAGGGCCAGCAAATATTAAGTTCCTCAAATTTTCTCTCATCTATACCTTTTCTCCTACAAAAAAGTCTATTAAATTATCGGATCCTAGAATTTCAATTCTCCGTCTCAACTACCGCAGATTTATAACATATATATAATTAAATAATTATGTACATTTAACCGCAACATATTTGCTTATTTTATTTTTAATGCGGTTCGACATACAGCCCACATTTAATTTACTATAAACATTTTCAATTCTCCGTTCAATTTGCATGATCCTCGATATGTACATACATTACACTAATTTCTCTTTTCTTTCTTTCTATGTAAATTCAATAATAATAATTCTGTAATAATCCGAGCAGGATGTCAAGTTAATTTATTCTTTTCCCTCTAAATCCTGCTCGAAAACCTCCGCACTTTTGTAACACCCGCGCCCTTCCCACACACACACACACACGCACACGCACACGCACACGCACACGCACACGCACACACACACACACACACCTCACACTAGTATATATGCGTGTATAACGATTTGCCTATTTTTTTGTTATAATCATATTTCGCTTAAATTTCATTAGATCTTTTCTTTATTAATAAATGTTTAAATGATTTTGTTATGAATAAGTGTATATTAATTATAAAATGAATACCAGTCATTTCATAAACTAAGACTTCGTCCTCACCTCCCTCGTTCTCTCAGAAATCGCACAAGGTCCGATCCCCGGTAAAAGGGATAATATCCTTGACCGAAAACAGGGCCACGAGTGCACGAAACTCTCAGTAGGCGTAATAGCGTCCCTTCTGGACGTTGACCCATGACTGGAGTTTCCCGCTACGTGCATTCGTCTCGAGGCACGCGTCTTTTCCAGCGTGCACCCAAGATAAGATAAGATCTTGTTACGTCTTCCTATCTCCCCTCCTCTAGATAGGCTTTTCCTTGCTATCCTTCTAAAATATTCTACAAATTCCGGAGCTTGACGTAACATTTCACAAGATTCTGAAAACGGAGACAATAATAATCAACTCTCGCTTAACAGAATCTCATGGTTTGTAAATGGATTTTTTCTTTAATATCTGAGGACATTCCAGGCTTATGTAATTACTATAGATGCACAGAATATCTCATCCCCAGCTCCTCCTATCAAGTTGAAGGAAAGTGATATTTAATAATCTAAATTAAAAACATTATAAATTAGAGTTTCGTAGACAAGTAATTTTAATAGAAATGTCAACAATAGTATGTACCTTTACCAGCTGCTAAACATACCACATTAAAGGTTAGCAAACAGCAAATAATGTTCAGATTTAAAATTGGAGTCCTCACTGTAAATGCATGCCTTTACAGTACTCCTGTACATTACGTAGATACAGAGATACGTCATTTCTGACAGTAAAATAATTAATTATTTATTGCGCTACTGAAATAAAAGAGAGCTAAATCTCTATTAAATCATTGCTAAAACATTGCTGTAAATCAGTAAACTGCAATCTCACATTACTAATAAGTAACACTAGTGTATCTTATTATGTATAAAAAGAAAGAATTAATTTCAAATTATTAAGATAAACAACTTATTTTTTATTTGACAAAAGTATACTCACTTAAGTAACGCCACTTAGTCTAAAAAAGAACAAATATTTCAAAATTTTATGTATTGTTTGAGACAGTAAAAGCAATATAATGAAGCACTCTAATGAGAGGACGGCTTGAGGTTAGGAAATATGTCAATCGGCTTCATACTTGAAGTATACGATATTAGAGTATAATACGTATCCTTATATAAATTTTTAACTCTGCCTACCGCTTAATGTGCTATCTGTAAATAATTAATATAAATACATAATACGATCACAGATTTTTAATCTCGCGTAATGCTACAGTTTTTTAGTTTATTGGTTTATGTATATATATATGTAGGTCCGGAAGTATGTTCCGGGACTTTTATTTTTTTACATCGGTATATTCCAGGACATTTGGCAGTTTCCAGGACTGTCCTGGAAAAAATTCATGTCCTACGGCACGTTTCGGGACAATTTTTTGAATCTGATTACATATATATGCGTTATATTCCAGGACTGTACATTTCAAAAAACGTAAACAGTCCCGGAACATACCTCTAGACCTACATATATATATATATATATATATATAAGTCGTCTACAGACGATTCCAAGTCTCGACATCGAACTCGCGAAACTCATGTTCGACCGTTAGACGCCGTGCCGTCGTAAGCGATGAGATCCCGACGACGGGCAGAGGCGCCGTACGGCAAACCGGGCTCTTGCGACGACCGGCCCGCGAGGGACCGGCCGCCTAGTAAGTGTGTCAAATTGTTTTGAGCCTTTCGACTCACAAGACTCTTAGAGATATCATTGCCACATTTGACTAGAGAGGATACGGCCTTAGAGGCGTTCAGACATAATCCCACGTATGGTAGCTTCGCACCACCGGCCGCTCGACTGAGTGCATGAACCAAATGAACAAAATATGAACTTTCGTATTTTATTTCCAAACGGTACCGTGTCCGATCGTTACCGTGTCCGATCGGCACCGTGTCCAATCGGCACCGTGTGCAATCGACCCCGTGTGCAATCGTTACCGTGTGCAATCGTTACTGTGTCCGATCGGCACCGTGTGCAATCGACCCTGTGTCCGATCGACACTGTGTCCGATCGACACCGTGTGCAATCGTTACCGTGTGTGATCGGCACCGTGTCCGATCGGCACCGTGTGCAATCGTTACCGTGTCCGATCGGCACCGTGTGCAATCGTTACCGTGTCCGATCGGCAACGTGTGCAATCGACACCGTGTCCGATCGACACCGTGTGCAATCGGCACCGTGTGCAATCGTTACCGTGTCCGATCGGCACCGTGTGCAATTGACACCGTGTCCGATCGTTACCGTGTGCAATCGGCACTGTGTGCAATCGTTACCGTGTCCGATCGGCACCGTTGTGACCGGACGTCACTCCCTGGGTACGTGGATCACACGAAAATATGAAATCTCAGCCAGATTTACCTATCAAACGGTCGCCACTCGGTTTGACCTTGATATACCGAGAAGGTAAGTATCGAAATTATAGCACGATATTGCAACAATACTCCATTAATTCTTTTTTATTTTCAGGTTCTCGACGCTGGATGTCTCGACGCACCGACGCTGCCTCCCCACTGCTGGATCATCGATGGACAACGTGGGACCACTCCCGACGGAACAGGTAAGTAGAAAATGTGTATGTTTAATCAATCGGCCACTTTCCTCTTCAGCTTCTCGCCCCGGATGAATCTCAACTGCCGCTGACTGTCCCAGATCCACGCCTTATCGCATACTGGAACGCCGCTGGACAACGATGGATCGATGCCGTAGGACAAGGTAAGTCGCAGGTAAGTAATTCAAATTAACTTGACACTGCGTATATTAACAAACGATTGATTTATTTCAGATCGTCGTATTCAATTACAAAGATTGTCGCGCCGTATGCGCTTCACGCTGACACTTTTCGTCGAACGTTGTTATAAATGGCAATTAATTACCGCTCGCAATAATTATACGAGTTATGTTTAACGCGCAAGTACGCGGGAGTGCTTGGTTGTAATATATCGCTGCGCTAAACTACGCGCTAAGTCCGTATTGTATGAGCGAATCTTACATACGTGTTACCGCGACCACGATATCCGAGCGACTGCCTCGAGTTGCCGGGCTCTCGCGGCGTCTCCACCTCGGGATCGTCGCTCCCACCATCGGTATTATCTACGTCTCGGTACTTTTCCACGCCAGATGGTGAACGCTTTCTCTTTTCTTATGACAGTTTTTCGGTGTATTCGTATTCGGTGTCGCCCGTGGTTCTCATCCCGAGCTTCGTAAGTGCTCGTACGCATACACATAGGCCCTCTCGGACCCCGCTCCCCTGGTTCCCGAGTCCGAGGTTTGTCCGGCCGAGTGGTCCCGCTGACCCCTCGGATCTTCCCCGGCGCCACCCATGGTGACCCTCCGTCCGCTATTTTCCGCCGGAGTGTCGCGGTTGCCGACTTCCGGGGGACATCTTGTGTCCCCGCTATCTCTGCGCCCGGTAGTATTATCGCGTCGCGGGTCGGGTGGTTGACGTCAGGGTCTCCCTTGAGGCGGATTCCGCGGCTCGGCCCCCGGCTGGGATCGCCGTACCCTTATGCGCGGGGGACACTGTGTGACCCCGCTATCTCCGCGCCCGGTGGTATTAGCGCGTCGCGGGTCGGGTGGTTGGCATCGGGGTTCCCCCTTGGGTGGATTCCGTGGCTCGGCCCCCGGCTGTGACCGCCGTACCCCTATGCGCGGGGGACACTGTGTGACCTTGCTATCTCCGCGCCCGGTGGTATTAGCGCGTCGCGGGTCGGGTGGTTGGCATCGGGGTCCCCCCTTGGGTGGATTCCGTGGCTCGGTTTCCGGCTGTGACCGCCGTACCCCTATGCGCGGGGGACACTGCGTGACCCCGCTATCTCCGCTCCCGGTCACCCTGGCGCGTCGCGGATCGTGTGGTTGTTTTCGGGGTCCCCCTCTGGGCGGACTCCGCGTGTCGGCCCCCGGCTGGGACCGTCGTACTCCTATGTGCGGGGGACATTGCTTGACTTCGCTATCTCTGCGCCCGGTGGTATTAGCGCGTCGCGTGTCGGGTAGTCGGTCTCGGGGTCCCCTCTTTTGCGGACTCCGTGATCCACCCTTTGGCTGTGACCGCTGTGCCCTCGTTCGCGGGGGGCATTTTTGTGTCCCCGCTATCTCGCGGGCCCTTCGCTGGATTTTCGCCGCGACCGGCCCTATCTCCTCCGCTCGGGTCTCCTGTCGAGGCCCGCTCGTTGGCTCGTTCGGTCATCTCTCTGCGGCTTGTCTGCCGGGGTCAATCAGGCCCCGGTTCCCCTATTCGTCGCGTCGCTATGTCCTGTTCCGAGGAACGCTAACATATGGGCTCTTCGGACTCGCTTATCCGGTATTTAGTATAATAAAATGTCGATGTCCGCCGCTCCCTTGGTCGCTGCTGCTCCTCGGGTGTCCTCGGCTCCACGGCTAGGCGAACGGTTGCACCGTGTCCGATCGGCACCGTGTGCAATCGTTACCGTGTCCGATCGGCAATGTGTGCAATCGACACCGTGTCCGATCGACACCGTGTGCAATCGACACCGTGTCTGATCGACACCGTGTGCAATCGTTACAGTGTGCAATCGGCACCGTGTGCAATCGTTACCGTGTCCGATCGGCACCGTGTGCAATCGACACCGTGTCCGAATGCAACTAAATGTGTCCAATAGTAACTGTGTCCGATCGGCACCGTGTCCGATCGGGAATGTGTCCGATCGGGAAATCTTGTCGTGTCCGATTTGTAATGTGCGCAATCGAGACTCACTCGTTGGCGAGACGGTCCTTCTTCTGGTACGGTAGTAAGTTTGATTATGCAGACATGAAAAGGGACACGAATTTTGCGACACGAAAAGTGTAACAAAAATTTGACCAATAGGCGTACGGCGTTGACGAACGGCACCTTCTTTTGATACGGTGATAAGTTCGATTATGCGACACGGAAAGGGACACGAATTTCGCGACACGAAAAGTGTATTGAAAATTCGACCAATAAACGTACGGCGTTGGCGAGACGGCTCCTTCTTCTGGCACGGTAGTAAGTTCGATTCGCGACACGAAAACTTCGCGACACGAAAAGTGTAACGAAAATTTGACCAATAGGCGTACGGCGTTGGCGAGACGGTCCTTCTTCTGGCCTGGCACGGTAGTAAGTTCGATTATGCGACACGGATAAGCAACATGAATTTTGCGACACGAAAAGTGTAACGAAAATTCGACCAATAGACGTACGGCGTTGGCGAGACGGCTTCTTCTTCTGACACGGCAGTAAGTTCGATTATGCGACACGAAAAAGCGACACGAAAAGTGTAACGAAAATTCGACCAATAAGCGTACAAAATGAAACTTCTTTGGCACGGTAGTAAGTTCGATTGTGCGACACAAAAAAACGTTACAAAATAATGCCACGAAAATTCGACCAACAGGCGTACAAAGTGAAACTCCTTTTGGATCGGTAAGTAAATACGATTTTGCGACTCAAAAACGCGTCACGAAAATTCGATCAGGCTTACGGCACTGGCGAGACGGATATAGTGAGAACTGTATGTAACACTATATTTTCGAGTTGCAGGAGTGACTAATTCCGTTGTATTGTTTTTGTATTAATTTCAAAAAAGTTATGGCAAAACCTTGCCTTCAGAAGTTTTACTTCTAACGCGCGTGGCGACCACGCGTTCATTGTTTTTTATTTAATCTTTGCTACAGCGAGCGAATATTGAGAGTAGTTAAAACTATTAGCGTTCTGGGAACGTACCCGGTATGTGCGTGGCCGTGAAACGTGTGAGATTCTTTATCTCTTCTTCTTGCATCTTTGTATCAAAGTGCGGAAATTAAATATTTGTTATTGTTAATACAACACAAATCTCATAATTATTCCGAATTCCTATCCCGAGTCAATATTAATATACGCGATTGAGTGCGAATCAGCGTTCGAGATACGTGACGAGCCAAGCAGCGTTATCACGACAGGAAGGAAGGAAGGAAGGAAGCCCTAGGTCAAAGTGACTTTGCGGCCTATTACGTTCTGTGTAAGCGTTCTAAAACACAGTGGCGACCGTATTATTCATATACAAGTAAGTCTTATTCTTCTCGAGATCGCAAGTTCGGTCACAACCTAACCTATCCACACGCACAGCATGTCGAATTAGCCGAAGACGAATGCTTAACCTATTGTATTAACTTTTGGGTTAAAAGTTTAAAAATTAACTTTTTAACCCGACATTGCAGCCGGCGGCTGCGAGCGTATCGCCTGCCTCGAAGAGGAAGCAGGGTCCGGTGGTGCGAGAGGACAAAGTCCTGGAGCAGCCAATGATACCACCGAGGAAAAGGAAGGAAAAGGTGACGGTGGACCGCATGTTGGAAAACGCGGCCTCCAAGACGGAAGCGGTGACAGCGGGCCAACCGCCGTACATACTAGCGGCAATTAAAGACGCCGCGCGCGTCGCTAATAGCATGCCTGACAGGCGTGATCGAAGAGAACATGCGTGCGAGAGTGTAAATAAAAGCTTCGAGAAATATACGTAGATGAGGTTATTTTCCGTATAGACATATACGTAATAGTGATTTCTTTTGTTATTTCAATGTTGGCCTAGGTGCTTGAAAGAAGTTTATTGTGTGTGATACGAATGACGATTTTCCATAGTAGAGTTTATTTACGTTTATCTAAAGAATAGTTTATTTTAGTTAATTTCATGATACATATAAAAGGTTAATTTCGTTACTTTGTTATTTAGAGTTACAGGATTGAGAGAATTTATTTTGATATATATATATGAGGACGATTTTTTGTTTATTGACGTTTATTTTGTTAAAGGAATAAAAAGGTTTAATTCTATTTGATTTGAGTTCTGAAATGCGATAGAGTTAATTTTGACAAACACGGATTTTCTTTTGTTTAAACACCCCGATGAGATACAAGAAAAAGTCAGTAGAGAAAGTTACGCGGAATCGGGCGTAAAGAGTAAAACAGGTTCTCTGAACCAAACCGATTAATCGTAAGTTAAGGAAGCAATGGTTAAACATAACGAATAAGTAAAAGTTTCAGAGTCGGAAAGACTCAAGTAGAAAGATCATAAGGGGGGTATCACTTCTCGGCCCGGTTACAGTAGTTAGATCGTATTCGACGGGGAAATTCGAGCGTTGCGAGGCGTGCGTGACGATAGGGCGTGAACCTGGAATCTCGGAGACGTAGCGTCTAAAAAACGCACCGATAGCTTGCCTGGCGCACGGAAGGAAACAAAACCCGCATAAGAATGGCGACCGTGACAGGATACGCGTAATTCGATTGCGTGCGAATCGTAACGCGAGAACGAAAACCGATAGAGAATAATAGTCTGCAGAGAAATTAGAATTTCTTGCGAAACGAAAACAATGGCGACCGTTTAGTGAAATTAGTAGAACCTAGGCGTGCGAATAAAAGAGTCTGTGTGGGAACGTATTACAACGTGCGGTTCGGGACGCGAAGTTGCGAACAACTCAAATCGGTTCGCGACATAAAAATTCGTGTGGAGAACGTACGACGTTGACCACCAAGACCGGGAAAAGGGCACAAAAGCCAAATAAAGGTCAAATCACGTAAAGCGGTACGCGAAAATTAAGAGTGCTGTAACGGGAGAAAGGTGATTAGTAGCGCGAAAAGGGGTACAATCAATAGCACGCGTGTAAGAATATCGAAACAACGTGCGCCACATACGACGCGAAATTGCGAATAATAGTAATTATCGTGACAAAATAATTCGCGCGAAAAGGGTACGGATATTCCACGCGAATCGACCCGTAGCGCGGAGGAAACGCGAAGATTCCGATAGGAAAAGCGTGAAGAGATTGAATCTCGAAAATTAATGCAGACACCCGTTATACATGGTATACGGCAGTCGAACGAAACGACCGAAAGTCACCACATACCGGGTGGGCAACAATCGCGACGAGCGGGCAAATCAGCGTCACATACCGGGTGGAACTGAAAAAGGTCGGAAATGGATTAAATATATCCAAAATAAAAAAATCGTTCATTAGGCGACGGGATAGCGACACTAGGTAGCGAGACGCGCGAACGCGAATAAAACGTGCGGAAAAAGGTACGCGTGGTCGTAACGCCAAAAAGGGCGCACGATCGAGAAAACAACGCGGCTAAAAACGTACGAGCGTTACGGGCGCTGAATAAGGTGATTGCGACTGGCATTAGTCGAGAACGTAACAAGAAACGGCGAAACGCGGCCGAAAAGGGTGCGCGTGGAAAGGCGGCGCGAGAAAAGTCCCAAGCGGGCATGCCAAATTTACAAAGGACACCCGTGGGCGTAAAAACGCGATCGAAAGGAACGGCAACGCCGAAAGAGCAGATCAGAGAGAACGCGAGAATAAACGCGAGTCAAAATCAAACGCAAAATATTCCCATAATCGTCTATCGTGACGAAGACGACGAAATGGCGAACGCACAGCAGTCGAACGAAAATACGTTGCATGTAAACGAAAACGAGGGTAACCAAGCGTTGAACCTTAGCAATGAACAACAGCGTAATATAGCCGACGTGAACGCGATGAGACAACAAAATGCGGAATTAGTCGGAATAATTCAGCAGATGACGGAACAAATGCGACAATTGAGAGACGAGACGCGCGAAAATCGTGAGTTGCTCGATAACCATCGGAGCGGACGCGAGCTATCGGCCGGAAGACGGTCTGACGAAAAAATTAACTCCCGTGTCTTCGACGAGGAACACGCGCGACGCTACGCGCCACAAGAATTGGTACCATTAGGGGTCAGACTTCCACGAGGGGGCTGGATAAAAAATTCGTTTGATGAAGTGATATACAGAGGAAAAAGCGATAAGCAAAATCCGATGCGATTTTTGCAGAAATTCGAAAAATTGGCGTTGTACGAAAACGTTCCAGAAGACGAACAGTTGCATTACTTTGGACGGTGCATGCGTGGAGCAGCCAGTCAATGGTTTGAGCTTCAGATGGCGGAGGACATAACCGAAATAAAGCGCCTGTTTACGCAAACGTATTGGGGCTGTCAAGCACAGATGCGGTCCAGACAGCGCGTATAATTTGGAAAATACCGAGCCAAAGAAGACCAGATGTCGATGGCGGAGTACGCTTTGGGCGTGGCGCGCCAAGCGAAAACACTGCTACCGCCAATGATGGACGAAAAGATCGTGCAAACCGTCAGAGAACATTTCGATACGGACATGGCAAGGGAGTTGAGGCCATCAGTGGTCAAGACAGTCAACGATATGGTGGAGATGTTAGACACCATAGAAAATGAAAGAGAGACGCGAAAGTTACGCGCGGATGCGCGACGCGCAAATGAAAACAGCGGGAACAACCGCGCAAATAACGCAAGAGTACCCGAGCAAGGGAAATCAACCAATCGCGGAGGCGCGAGCGACCGAAAGGCGGATGGACGTTACAACAATTCAGCCAGACGCGACACGGCGAACAAGGGACAGTCGTCGTATAACAAATCGCCAGGATGGCGAAAGACGGACTCGCCAGAGGCGCGGCGCAAGGGCGCGGTCGACATCGTCGAACTACCGGACAGCGGAGACGACGATGCGAAACCTAAGGTTACGAGGTACACGCGAGAACGCGAGGCGGAAGCGAGGCGCGAACGCGGTACAAACAAGTCGTCGTCTGCGAAGAATACGAGTAATACGTACGATCGCGGAAGAAAACTCGCGGCGATAACAGCCGTAGGTCACAACGATGACCAAGCCACACGTGAGGAAGAAGATGAGAGAAGCGATGTCGAGTCGAGCGAGGACGATCGAGAGTACGCGGACGAGAAGGCTTGTTGCGCGATAATACGCGATGGCGAAGGCACGAGCGGCAAAGCGGATGGCGAAAAAGTACCGAGCGAGATCACCGAAAGCCCGGTAAACATAATTCGGACGCGCGAAATCGTTCGGGAACTCGACGAGGACATGGCGAAGGAGCAGGCGAAGAAAGTCGATCAGGCGGACGTGCCAATGATCGACATGAGATTCGGCAGATGCAGCACTAAAGCGCTAGTCGATACCGGAGCGCAAGTCACGGCGATGACCCGTGCCTTTTACGACCAACTGCGCGAATCGAACGAAGAAATGGAATTGTTACCGATCAAGAAATTCACCCTGAGAGGAGCATTTTCGGAAAAAGGATCTACCATTTCCAGCAAAGTTCGAATAGTCTTCGAGTATAAAAACGAGCGATACACGCACGAATTCTTCATAGTGGAGAACCTTGCGTACGAAATCGTATTGGGAATCGATTTCCTGGTAAAATACAGGATGATGTTGGCATGTGACGACGAAATCGACGTCAAGTTCCGTAAATCGATTGATCCAATCCTACGCGTAAATGCGATCGAACGCGAAGAAGCGGCGAAACAGCAGTTGCAGGAAATTTTGGACAAACATGCCGAACTGTTCAACGGAGAGATTGGTCGGGTGAACCATTACGAACATCGCATCGACATGAACGTAACACGCCCGTACAAAAAAAAACCATACCCGATACCGGAAATTCACATAAATCGTGTTAGAAAGTATATCAAGGAGCTCGAGCGAAAAGGTGCAACCGCACGCGCCGGGTTGACCAACTGCCATTGACATTGATGGCGGAGCTGCGCGGAACGGCGACAAACCAGCAGGATGAGCCCAGCGGCAAGTTTCGGAGCCCATCCACCGGGGAGGAGACCTCCGGGGACGAGGGGGACATCCCCGATTAAGCCTAAGTTGCGCGAGCGTTCCGAGGACGGAAGCGGGACACAAGTTGTTTTCGTTTACATGATTTTCAGGTCATGATGTAGTTATTTCCTATCGCATTGATTTCTTAGAGTCATCGAGTTTACCCGTCCGGCGCTATTAATGTTAAGACATGCAACAGCGGTTGCCGAGCAGCGGCTCGTATAGTTAGTAAGACGTTCTTTTCCAATCCACAATTCTAGCTTCTCTTCGGCACGACGATGCCAGCCCGACCAGGAGCGAAAGAGTTCAATTTGTTCTGAACAGGTGCGTGGAGCGGTAACGCACCGGTAAGTTAGATGGTAGAGTCAAACACGATCTCCGAAGCGCGGGCACTTAGTGCACGTACCGCGCGCGTTACGCGAGTAAGAGCCGAACTGCCGACTCCTGGGATCCCCAAAAGGGGAATCCACGAGAAACCAGCACGATCCGATTACGCAAACACGGGGTTTGCCGGACAACCGGCGAAAACACGAACGGGGCGCTGTAGCGCCAAACGGCGGAAACTGCAACCAGAGGGAGGCCTCACCGACCCCTGGAACCAACCGCGAACGCGATCCGAACGCGCAAACATCCGGTTTGCCGGACAATTGGCGAAATCGCGAACCGAGCATCGGAGCGGAAAAAGGCCGAATCTGCGTACTCAATGGGGCTAGACAGACCCCAGGAACCGATCGCGAGCGCGATCCGGGCGCGCAAACATAGGGTTTGCCGGACAAGTTGCGAAATCGCGAACCGAGCGTCGGAGCGGAGTAGAACCGAATCTGCGTACTCAGGGGAATTAGCTGGACCCCAGGAATCGATCGAGAGCGCGATCCGAGCGCGCAAACATAGGGTTTGCCGGACAACTTACGAAATCGCGAACCGAGCGTCGGAACGGAAAGAGGTCAAAACCGCGTGCTCAGGGAAGGTAAATAGGACCCAGGAATTGATTACGAACGAAATCCGATCATTCAGACACACGGTTCGCCGGACAATTGCGAACTTCCGAACCAAGGGTCGTAGCGGAAAAAGGTTTAAACTGCGTCCTAGGGTATACCTAGTACACCCGAGGAACGAATCGCGGTCGAGATCCGACCATCCGAAAGGCGGGGTGCTCGGACAGTCCGGGTAACCGATGATCCCAGACGTCGGCTACAGGAAGTCAGGCCGGAATACGGTTAGTAGGGACCGGGGGAATAGGCAGATGGGTCGCCGCCATCGGCGGACACTTAGAAAGCGACCTGGACGTCATCTCCAGGAAGTCGACCCGGAATCGGCATTAGGGACGTAGGAGAGGCCGTGCGCGAGGGTCGGCGCCATCAAAAGTCCATTATTGAAAAAGTTGAAAAACCGCTACTCGGGAGCTGATTAAGCGCGTCGTAAATAGTGTACTAGCGGCGGAAATTTCCATCGCGAACATCTGGCGCACACCTGGCGAGCCGAAACTCGTAAACAGCTATTGTAACGGCGTAGAATGGAAAATTACCGCGAGGAGAAAGCGGCCGAGACCCCATGGTGGGGGTAAAACTTCGGTGGTAGGGAGCCCGAGAGAGGAATATTCCTCGTGGCAGTCTCTCGTGGGCGCTCGAACGGTAGCTATCTTCTCGCGCGTATGTCCCGGCGTATCGTAGTTAATATCGCGAACGCGAAACGGAATACGATTTGTAAGCCTACCGCAGTGTCCGAAACAAACGGGAACGCCCGCTAACAGCGTTACGTGACGTCGATACGAAAGGCGTAATGCCGGGATTACGATGAATTTAACGTAACGGAACGCGACGGACGCGAAGTAACGTAACGTGAACTTAAGAAATTGCGATCGCCGTAACGTGAAGCAGCGTGCATTTGAAAAATGATTTGACAGCTTGGTGTGAATAGAAGATTTGTTGTCATTCTCGTTGGTAGTTCCTGCTTGGTAATTCCAAATGAATTCTGCTATGAGGCATTATCAGTATTTAAACTTAATTTTGGCCGGATATTTGTATCTTCAACTGCGGAAGAAAAAACGAGTACGAACCGTTGGTGTGAGAGAGATTTTTCGAAGAAGAACCCAGTTTGGTGATGTACATAATTTACTTGAAGAACTTCGTTTTCGTGATCTACACTTTTTTTTTTATTTACACAAGGATGAATGTCGAAAGGTAAGATTTAATGATTGTCTAGTATAAAATATAATCATTTTTACAAATTAATGTCTGCTTTCCTACATTCTGGTACCTCTTGATCTTGCTTGGTCTACTGATAAAGAAGCGCTTAGATAAATATTTTTCTGGCACAGAGTTTATTTTTACAAATTATATGTTCGCTTTCTTAGATTCGAGTATCTCCTGAGCTTGGTTGGTCCACTGATAAAGAAGCGAGAAATGTACACTGCTCTTTCACCCACTCAGAGGCTTGCTATGACATTGAGGTAAGATCATCAATGTTCGCTTATCTTATCAATTAAGTCTCAGGAGTGACAGGAGTCGATTCAATTTGTAGCTTTGCAGATTCTTGGCAGCAGGAGACAGTCAGTATACTCTGAGCTTTTCCTATCGATGTGGCCAGAGCACTGTCTCTCAGATCCTGGCCAAAACCACTCGAGCACTTGTCAGTGTATTAAAGAGTGTATTTGTGAACCCTCCAGCAAATGAAGCGGAGTGGCGTGAGGTGAGTGCTGGATTTTGAGAAGAATGGCAGTTTCCTCATTGTGTGGGGGCCATCGATGGGAAGCACGTTCAAATACAGGCCCCACAAGCTTCCCAAAGTGTTTATTTTAATTACAAGAAGACATTTAGCATGGTTCTATTGGCAGTTTGTGATGCACACTACAATTTCATCATGCTGGATGTAGGAGCAGAAGGCTCACAAAGTGATGGCGAAGTTTTTCAATCGTCTGAAATGGGTCGGCGATTGAATGATGGATCCCTTAACTTGCCGAATTCAAGTCACCTACCAGGAACTGTGGTAGACATGCCCTACTTCCTTGTAGGAGATGCAGCTTTCCCTTTGAAACCTTTCCTGATGAAACCCTATGGCGAACGCAACATACCCCATGACAAGTCTGTGTATAACTTCAGGTTGAGCAGAGCAAGGAGAGTAATTGAAAATGCTTTTGGCATTTTAGCGGCTCGTTGGAGGATTTTCCGTCACCCCATTATTGCTACAGAAGACAATGTGGAAAGCATCATTGAATGTGCTGTTTGCCTCCACAATTTTATCCGCAAGACAGGCGACAGGAAACTCAACCTATCATATTGCCCCCCTTCTTTTGTGGACCAGGAATTGCCAACTGGCGAACTGGTAGAGGGAGAATGGCATGACATTGTCGCTGGGGAGAATGGAGCCATCATTGATGGTCCACGGATGGGAGCAAGAAATGCTGATGTTCTTGGAGTATTACAACAGAGAGATACACTGAAAGAGTTTGTAAATGGGCCTGGGGCTATGCGCCATCAAGACAATATTGTGAGGATCCGGCAAGGAATTATCCCCCTTCAATAGCTGTAGATTCCGATAATTTGTCTAGTGTAATTTATTATTATTTTGCGTCATGTTGTTTCTCGCTTTTATTGGTCAAGAGTTGTTCAGTTGCGTTCGCCGCAAGTGTAAATTACTGTACTTTGGAACGATGCAACTGTATCATTATACATGCAATTATACGAAAACAACTCGATGTAGAGATGACATGAAAATTTAATTAAACCTAGCAGGACAGATTTAGAAATAAAGTACTTCTTTGAAGTATGTACTTTATTTCTAAATCTGTCCTTCGGATTTACATCGGATATCTCGAATCGGAGAAAAATTCGAAAAGATTCCGAAGAAAGGTACGTGGGAACAAAAAATTCTCCATTCTATTTTCCAATTCTCCTTTTCGTTTTATTGGTATTGGGTTCGCTATCACGATTACTGAATGGACTCACAATTATTCGCTTTCGATATCGCGGATACCTTAATTAATTCGACATACATAGAACGATAATGTCATGCGATCTACGCTTACGACCATGATATTTGAAATAAAATAAATAGAAATACGAAACATAATAAAATGTTTTTATTGAAACACAAAGGAAACGTTTTTATTTTCAAATAAAACTCATTTCGTAAAACCTCTAACAATACACAATATTTAAATAGAACAATAAAGTAATATGTTAAAACACGTAATTAATTCGGTACTTCCGGTACTTTTAAATCTTCAGCCTCCTCTTCACAATCTTGAATGATAGATCTAAATTTCCTCCTGTACTTCAGTTTCAATCCCATATTTGTTAGACTCTTGAGGCAAGATTCAACACTTTTGCCGATCAAGACGTCTGGATCATTCATATCAATTAAAGGTGATGGAGCAGCAGTACTATTAGGTGTAGCCATAGATTTGTTCAGATTGACGAGAGTCTCTTTGAACATATCAGCCGTTTCGTCCACCTTTGACTTCTTGCACCGACCTGTAGGTCCTAAGTAGGGCAAGCTTGCAGCAGCTGATAATGAGCTACACCCAGGTAAAGGTAACGAGAGAGGAGAGCAGGTAGCAATCACTCTAAATGGAGCACTAACATTATCCACAGCCTGCTCGCTCAATATTGTTTCTACGCTGCCTGAAGATCCCAATGACGGCGGAAGCGACAGCTCTTCATCTGTTGGCGACAAAGTTGGTGAAAATGTGGCTGCGGACACCGACGCCTTTGGTGGAAAATTATTCACAGATCTGCACCAAAAATAAAAAAATTACCCAACCGGGAAAAAAAATTATATGTAACTATATATAATTATATATAAATATATATGATTATATGTGATTATATATGAAATTTGGTGCTTTATATAAAATTATATATGGGTCCATATATCATAAACTTACTTTCTTTTTCTAATGTGAGGTGTCAGAAACGACATGACAATGTATAGGGGCCAATCTGGACAGGTTGAGGCCGCTGCTCCAGACCTCCCTTCCTGCTCAAGAATACGCTTCTCCTTCGCGAACCTCTCGCGAAGAGTATGCCACCTGGCCGTACAATCTGTGACCGATGCTAAAATCATGACAAAAGATATAGAAAACATATATAAACTGTTTTCAATTAAAAAAATGCAACATAACTGCAACAACTTACCATTCACTGTTTCGGCCACACTCTTCCACGCAGAGTCTTTTATTCCGACATTCTTGAATCCTGCATGCGCCTTATCATATATTTCGGGATGCGCCCGCACACACTCTACTAATAAAGTATCGTTGATCGACATATTCAATATTAAATATTGCTCCGCTATTTCCGAATGCGCAACACAATGTCACACTTGAACTTGAATGCAGCCGTGACCGGTGACATTTGACATTTGAAATTTTTCGGTCTTAAAATGTATAAAAGACTAAAATATTAATGTAAAAGTGATTTGGTCTTTGTAAGTCTAAAGGGTAAGAAATTCAAAATGGCGGATGTGAAACTTTAATAATTTATAACTCGAGAACGGTAAGAGATAAAAAGATGGGGTTTTTTTGTTGTGTTCAGACAATCAAAGGCATTATTTTAGGTTGTTTAAAATTTCTGTTTTTTATGGATTTCCATAATTTTTAATTATATCTCGGAATTAAGAAGAGATATGATGTGGGGGTTTTTGTGAGGTTATTTGACATGCTCTGCTGAGTGTCTGCAGTGATTTTATTCATCATCTTTAATAATATTTTTATGATAAATTTTATTGTTAATTAGTTTATTTTGAGAGATCCAACAATGGTTTATAATCAAAAGTTGTTTGACTTTTTGTGATAGTTCCAGTAGTCACACTAACTAGGTCTGTTAATAATATAATTTAATTGTTTATAACAACCATGTTTGAAAAAATGCTAATGAGATAATTATTATTTTAACGTGATAATGTTCCTTAGGCATAAAAGGTTATGTTCTTATGAATAATCTACTTTTAATTAATTTATTTATATTTTATTTTAATGTTCTGAGTTTATTCTTATGGAACATGTATTTATTCGTGTGTTGAATTGAATTTATATTGCATAAAGGATCTCATAAAGCTTGTAATATTCATTTATGATCAATTTTAGTGATTCTGGGGAGTTTTAACAAGCAATTGACCAAAAGTTTATAGTGTGATTCATGAAAATGGGGCTTAAGCTTGAAAGGGTACCTTAAGGCAGCCATGTTCTCTAGGCTTGTGTCTACTACTTTAAGAACGCGTGCTCGCATCAGCTGAGTGATTGTTGTGACAGTTAAGTTAAGGTGTGATTATTTATTCTTATATTGTTTTCAGGTGCTGTGCAATTAGGATGGAAATTGAAAAATTTATGCGGCTGGAATATAACGGTGATTATACCGTCAGACGTGACACATGTCAACCACAGTTCCTGGTAGGTGACTTGAATTCGGCAAGTTAAGGGATCCATCATTCAATCGCCGACCCATTTCAGACGATTGAAAAACTCCGCCATCACTTTGTGAGCCTTCTGCTCCTACATCCAGCATGATGAAATTGTAGTGTGCATCACAAACTGCCAATAGAACCATGCTAAATGTCTTCTTGTAATTAAAATAAACACTTTGGGAAGCTTGTGGGGCCTGTATTTGAACGTGCTTCCCATCGATGGCCCCCACACAATGAGGAAACTGCCATTCTTCCCAAAATCCAGCACTCACCTTACGCCACTCCGCTTCATTTGCTGGAGGGTTCACAAATACACTCTTTAATACACTGACAAGTGCTCGAGTGGTTTCGGCCAGGATCTGAGAGACAGTGCTCTGGCCACGTCGATAGGAAAAGCTCAGAGTATACTGACTGTCTCCTGCTGCCAAGAATTTGCAAAGCAAATTTACAAATTGAATCGACTCCTGAGACTTAATTGATAAGATAAGCGAACATTAATGATTTTACCTCAATGTCATAGCAAGCCTCTGAGTGGATGAAAGAGCAGTGTACATTTCTCGCTTCATTATCAGTGGACCAACCAAGCTCAGGAGATACTCGAATCTAAGAAAGCAAACATATAATTTGTAAACATAAACTCTGTGCCAGAAAAATATTTATCTAAGCGCTTCTTTATCAGTAGACCAAGCAAGATCAAGAGGTACCAGAATGTAGGAAAGCAGACATTAATTTGTAAAAATGATTATATTTTATACTAGACAATCATTAAATCTTACCTTTCGACATTCATCCTTGTGTAAATTAAAAAAAAGTGTAGATCACGAAAACGGAGTTCTTCAAGTAAATTATGTCCATCACCAAACTGGGTTCTTCTTCGAAAAATCTCTCTCACACCAACGGTTCGTACTCGTTTCTTCTTCCGCAGTTGAAGATACAAATATCCGGCCAAAATTAGTTTAAATACTGATAATGCCTCATAGCAGAATTCATTTGGAATTACCAAGCAGGAACTACCAAAGAATGACAACAAATCTTCTATTCACACCAAGCTGTCAAATCATTTTTCAAATGCACGCTGCTTCACGTTACGGCGATCGTAATTTCTTAAGTTCACGTTACGTTACTTCGCGTCCGTCGCGTTCCGTTACGTTAAATTCATCGTAATCCCGGCATAAGGGTTTTCGCGTACCTGAATCGTGAAATCGCACTTTGCGAGACGTGCGACCGCCATCTTGTGCGGCAATCAGTAATTGTGGTCCACCATCATTGTGAAACGATAGTTAACAATAAAAGCAATAATTATTTGCAAAAATATATACGAAAATATCAGTTACTTACCTTCAACTTACCTGAACAAGCGGCTGTCCGGCCATCTTGGTGTTAGCGTTGACCGAGCTTCAAGGGTATCACAGATTCTGCTTCGGAGGAGACCATAGATGAGGAAGCCGGGGCGGAAACCTGCAGAGAAACAGCATTAGTTATAGTTACGCGGACAGTTCTCGTACTTACCTGGTTGTCCGGCCAGCTCCCAGACGCGGTGATCCTGGACATCGGTGAGCAGCGGTGATCCATGACATCGGCGATGGTGATGAGGAATCCGTAGACAAAACCTGAAAATAAAAGAGAATTAGTAGCGTTTTACTTACATTAATGTTGGGACTTACCCGATCAAGCGGTTGGCCGGCCATCTTGGTTCCACGGATGAGGCAGATGAATGATAGATAGCGGAGGCGATAGGCAAAGCATCCCAGCCAGGAGGCAGCTGTGGCGGGAATCTAAAAAGTGAAAGGGTTAAGGAGATATACGTATATACATACGTGATCAAGCGGCTGTCCGGATGACAGGCACCCCTGGCTGGCCGATCAAGGTCATACCTAGCGGTATCCAGAGCACAGGCGATGCTTACTAGGCAGCTGTGGCGGGATTAAAAATAAAATTGTTTAAACAAATTGTTCAACTTTTGGTTCGTTTGCATTACGAATACCTACCCTCTCGGTAGTTTAAGGATAAACCGAGTGGCGACCGATGACTTAGAGGACAAAATCGCGTACCCCGTAGCCCGATTATGTATCGTTCGGTTACAAAGGAATCATACAAAAACAGGCGACTCAATATGTAAATCCACTGGTGGTGGTAATAAAGAAAAGTGGCGACATTTGTTTGTGTCTGGACGTACGAGAGATCAATAAAAACATGGCGAACGATCATGCTCAACCACCAACTATCGAAGAGAAATTTCGACGCATAGGAAAAAGGAAATACTTTTCCACGCTTGACGTGAGTCATGCCTTTTGGCAGATTCCACTCACGAAAGAGTCGATGAAATATGTTGGTTTCATGTTTGACGGTCAAACGTACGTATTTAAGCGAATGCCATTTGGATTGAAGACGTCAGGAGCGTCGTTTACACGGGCGATGCACGAAACCCTGGGAGACCAAGACTTCTTGCTGGTATACCTGGACGACGTTCTGATAGCGTCAGATTCACTGAAGGAGCACATGATGCATCTCAAGTGGGTATTGACTAAATTGGAGAAAGCCGGATTTCGACTCAATCGAGACAAGTGCGAATTTCTAAGAGAAAAGATAAAATTCTTGGAACACACGTTCAACGAAATTAAAGCGGAAATAAACCAAGAAACGCGCGAGGCGATCGCCAATTTTGAAAGACCGCGGAATAAAAAACAAATTCAATCGTTTTTAGGGCTCGTAAATTGGGACCGTCGGTTTATAAAAAACTTGGCGCGATTGACGAAACCATTGGAGGAATTGCTGAAAAAGGAGCAAAAATTCGAATGGACAACGGAGCGACAGAGCGCTTTCAACGAAATTAAACAGGCGTTCCGCGAAGCGCCAGACCTGTATCTATTTAGGCCGGACGCGAAATACGGGATTTACGTGGACGCGGCGCGAACGGGTCTGGGAGCCAGACTGTATCAATATCAACCGAACGCGGAGGCGGAAACGCGACAGACGGTAGGATACGCGAGTCGAAGCTTAAAAGGGGCTAAAGTTAATTACACAGTTACGGAGCTCGAGTGCCTGGCTCTAGTGTGGGCACTACGTAAGTGGCATACGTTGTTGATAGGACGACACGTGCGCGTACACACCGATCACCAGGCGTTAAAGTTCCTCAGCACTTGCGTACAGAACAACAGCAGAATCGCACGTTGGTTTGCGTTCCTGCAGGAATTCGATCTAGATATCGAACATTTACCGGGGCGAGAAAACGAAATCGCGGATGTACTCTCGCGAAAAGCGACAAACGCGGACGCGACGAACGAACAAAATAAAAAGAATCGCTTTGATAAGAGACATGAATCAGGGAAACGACACGCGTGATAAGGGAAGCGCAAAACGCCGAGGAAAAATTACGCGAGGCGATGCGAGCGAACCCGGAAGCGATATATGAACGCGAGGGACTCGTGCGAATTAAACGCGAGGGAAGCGAGAAAATTGCACTACCACGAGCGATCACGTGGAGAATCACGCGAGAGATTCACCAGCTATTGATACACTTCGGCACAGACAAAACAAGCAATTTCCTGCGACGATACTTCGACGGGTCGAATTTCGAGCGCGTTTCACGCGATGTAGTAGCGTCTTGCGAACCTTGTCAGGCGACTAAGTATTATACGCGTCCGACAGTGGGAACCGAGTATTACGAATTACCGGAGGCACCGGGAGAGACGTTATCGCTGGACATATTCGGTCCACTACCGGCTACGCACCACGGATATAAGTACGTTCTAGTAGTAATGGATCAATTTTCCAAGTTCGTACGACTGTTTCCGATGAAGGATCAAAAACTTGATACAATTACGCAAAACTTGGAAAATCGATTTTTTCGCAAAATAGGAATACCACAAACGATCCTAACGGATAACGGGGGACAATACCTAACGCAAAGATCGCGAGAATTTGCCGCGGATAAAGGTTTCGCGGTTAGACGAACTTCACCCTATAATCCCCAGTCGAATCCGGTCGAACGCGAAAAGCGACGAACGCGGACGCGACGAACGAACAAAATAAAAAGAAGTCGAACGCGTGATGCGCGAGTTAGGGCGAATCATACGCGCGTATAGCAGCCAGCGTCAGCACGCGTGGCATAGGATAATCGACCGTGCCGAGGAGGTAATAAACCATACCCGACACGCGTCGCACGGTTTCACACCGGTGGAGCTTAATAACGGGGAAACTGGTCATTTGAGCGATACACCCCGCGCTGATTCCTCGAGAAGATTCAGGAGAACAACCCTGGGCTGACAAGGTCGAACGAGCCCGACAAAGACTCACGGAGGCGGCACGAAAGCGAAAGGTTCAAGCCGACAAGCATGGGACCGCTGCATATGAAGAAGGACAACAAATCTGGGTGAAACTCCACCGCAGATCAGATGCTAACCGAAAACTGACAAGGAAGATACATCTGGTATATGAAGGGCCGTACCGAGTACAACGAATCATCAGACCAAACGCCTATCTGGTGGAGGATCTGGATGGTCAGACCATAGGAGCGTTCAATGCACGGCAACTCAAACCTCATCGAGCAGCCAAGTTGCGAGGGAGAGAGACGGACGACGAGGATGACAAACAGCCTGACGGAGAGGACCAAGTCACGAATGACGGGGAGTCCGACGACCAAGAGCTTTCCGACGAGGACGAAGAACCCGCCGATGACCAGGAACTTTCCGACGAGGACGAAGAACCCGCCGGTGACCAAGGGAATTACGACGAGGAGGAGGAACCCGTCGACGGACCGGAGCAAGTCGAAAATGACGGGGAGTCCGGCGACGAAGTACGATACGAAACCAATGACGATGAAGGGGAGCGGGAACCCGAAGATTCGTACGGCACTGAGATATTCAGTGACGTAGACGAGAGATACGATACGGAGAGATGGAACGACGCAGGCGATGGTGGGGACGTCGAGGAGCGAAACGTCGATGACGGGCGAAGGCGAGATAGTGCGCTAGCCGATCGCAAGAGCGAAACACGCCACGAGATGAAAGAAGTAGAGAGTGACGTGGAAATAGAACCGGAGCGAGTGATCGAACGGACGATCGACCGACCGGATGAACCGGAGGAGGTAGACGAAGTCCAGATAGTGGAGAACGTGAATCCTAACAACCGGAATAGAGACCGTACCGTGGAGCTGAGCGATACGACCTATCGCGAAGAGGAGAGCATACCGGAGGAACGCTGGAAAGCGATTCTAGACCGATTGCTACAATCATCCGACGACGAGGGTCGAGGAAACGTACAACCACGAGGCGACGTTGTCGAACTATCCGATTCCGACGAACTCGACGTAGCGTGGATAAACGCCATGTGGATGGACATCGATGACAGCGATGCGACCACCGTGGATTATGAGGACTTCTACCAGGGTATCCGAGCCCACAGTAGTATGGAGAGAGAAGGGAAGATATACCTGACAACGAGAAGGACGAATGGAGTACTTACCCCGGCAGCTGAACGAGCAGCTGGAGGAATCCCACGACGAAGGCAATGACGAACCCATGCGAGGCGAGAACGATCCAGGCCACGAGGACGGCGAAAGAGACATCCCGGAAGAAGAACCGCTTAATCTGAAAATCACACGAGAAAGGTCAGTGAACATCACGATCAAACAAGAAGGAACAATTGAGCGAATCGAAAACAATAACGCGAGTGCGCGGAAAACACGAAAACCGCGAAAACCGCGTAATCCGAAGACATTAAAGTGGCGCGCGAAATTACGCGCAAAACAAAAGAAGCGCGACGGTAACGGGAGGTTCGCGAAGTTGACCAAACCGAGTCGACCAAAAGGAAAACCGCGATAAGAAGTGCGAAACGCGCGAGACACGCGGTACGTGAAAAATTACAGAGCGCGAAACGTACGACGCACTCGGTACGTGCGAGAATTCGGAGCGCGACACGTGTGCGACAGGTGGCCCGCGCGGAATTCCGGAGCGCGCGACGTAAACAAGGAGTGGGGAACGCGAAGACCTCGACCGTGACGCGCGACCGAAGAGCTAGGACACTCGTTACTAAACCACGAGAGCGCGAACACGCACGTAAAACCGAGCCGAATAACGCGCGAAAAATGGAGCAGCTACTGCGGAAAAATCGCGAGCGTCGCGAAGCAGTGATGAAAAAAGTGAATAGCAACCGTGTGGCCGCTTAGCAGCAGAAAAGGATAGACATGATGCTGGAATTGGCGGAGCAATATGCGAACAATCTGTCAGGCGACCCATATGCCGCGGATCACGAGGCGGTGCAGCGCGAGATAAACGAGAACCAGGAGATGCTCCAGGCGATTCTCGCGTTGGAGAAGACGAAGGGCCGGCCGTTCGGGCGGTGCCTGGACGTCGAGATAAGGGACCCCGCCGATAACACCGTAAAGGCAAGCGCGATGCTCGCGCTGTCCGCTCGGTATACGGACGACGGGGAGAGACCACCCTTCCGGCTCGTGATCGAGGTAAACGGCGACGACGTCACCGTCGAGGCGAAGATAATCGACGAACTCGGCGAAGCGACGAAGAATGGCGCAAACAACGCGGCCAAGATAACCAAAACACCGGAATATATTCTGGGAGATGTTCCGGTACGAGAGGGCGCACAGCCGAGAGAACCGACGGGGGAATATGCCGCAGCCGCGTCATCCCGACCGGGGACCAGCAAGGAGGACGACGGCCAAGCCATAATCTCCGCCGGGGAAGACGACAACAGCGACGAAAGCGCCGAGAAGGAAAGGAGTGGAGCAACGGCGCCGACGGACACCAGGTCGATGCTCGAAAGCGATCTGAGCGAATCAGAAAGCGACCGGGAGGATCGAGGGTCGACGAACAGTGGACGAGTGACAAGCCTGCGGATGAAGTATACGCAGGAGCAGGACATTTCAGTCACAACCGAGAGGACCAGCAAACGAGCGGCAGCGCGAAAAGCCACGCAGAAAACGCGGGAGGTGCTCCAGGTGGAGCACACCGAGGACCTCGCAAAGAGACGCGACAAACGCAACTCTAAGCGATTGAGGCAATCCGACACGATCCAGCTTGAGAGCGAGGAATCGGCGGCAAGCAGCAATTCCCCGCTGACGGGGAGTGTGCAGCCGGCGGCTGCGAGCGTGTCGCCTGCCTCGAAGAGGAAGCAGGGTCCGGTGGTGCGAGAAGACAGAGTCCTGGAGCAGCCAATGATACCACCGAGGAAAAGGAAGGAAAAGGTGACGGTGGACCGCATGTTAGAAAACGCGGCCTCCAAGACGGAAGCGGTGACAGCGGGCCAACCGCCGTACATACTAGCGGCAATTAAAGACGCCGCGCGCGTCGCTAATAGCATGCCTGACAGGCGTGATCGAAGAGAACATGCGTGCGAGAGTGTAAATAAAAGCTTCGAGAAATATACGTAGATAAGGTTATTTTCCGTATAGACATATATGTAATAGTGATTGCTTTTGTTATTTCAATGTTGGCCTAGGTGCTTGAAAGAAGTTTATTGTGTGTGATACGAATGACGATTTTCCATAGTAGAGTTTATTTACGTTTATCTAAAGAATTGTTTATTTTGGTTAATTTCATGATACATATAAAAGGTTAATTTCGTTACTTTGTTATTTAAAGTTACAGGATTGAGAGAATTTATTTTGATATATATATGAGGACGATTTTTTGTTTATTGACGTTTATTTTGTTAAAGGAATAAAAAGGTTTAATTCTATTTGATTTGAGTTCTGAAATGCGATAGAGTTAATTTTGACAAACACGGATTTTCTTTTGTTTAAACACCCCGATGAGATACAAGAAAAAGTCAGGAGAGAAAGTTACGCGGAATCGGGCGTAAAGAGTAAAACAGGTTCTCTGAACCAAACCGATTAATCGTAAGTTAAGGAAGCAATGGTTAAACATAACGAATAGGTAAAAGTTTCAGAGTCGGAAAGACTCAAGTAGAAAGATCATAAGGGGGGTATCACTCTTCGGCCCGGTTACAACATAACCTGTCAAACCGTTAAACTCTAACTTATTTGAATACCCATAATATGTATAAGAGAAGAGTTAAAACGTTATAATAAGTGTTGTTTTAATTTTAACTTACAAAAATCTATAATAGATAAAATAAAAACGAATAAAACATATAAAGAAAATGCAATACCTAATTTTAATTTTAATTTTATTTTTGATGAAAATCATTCTTGAATAAATAAATATTTTATTGTAATGTGTTGCGGCCCCAATTAATGTATTGATAAATAGTATTAAAAAAGACCGAGAATAACAATAGGGAACGCGACCGCGAAAACCCGAAAGAGTTACGCTAAGCCGAGTCAGCAAGATTATGAGTTGCGCGATCGGCCCACATACAATCGAGCAACTCAACGATAACGAAGGACGCACGAGACTACAAAAAAAAGCGAGAGAAGAAGACGAGAGGGTAATTGAAGTCGGGCAGCGACGGGCGTTTCACGTGAATAAATTGTAAAACCCAAGTGATCAGTAAAAGCCGTATTTATTTCAATTAAAAGTGTTGATTATTGTATCCCGCCTTCTCCGTAAAACGATCGAACCCTAGTGTCCAAAAAAGGGGCACAACAAATGGTTAATACTATTTGCATAGATTAAGTATAAATACATAAGAAGAAATATTGTTGAACATAAATATTTAACAAAAATAAATTTATTAATTTATTTGTATTTTATCCCTGTATATTATTTCATCTCTGTTGGCGTTTCCGGGCGTAACTCCGGAGAGCCAATTAGCGTAAGTGCGGGTTCTACCCCGACAGGGATAAGGCGTGCGAATGAGTGAGGACACTTTGATAGTTCACAATCGAGCAAAGCTCTCGTTTAATCAACCCTTGTACAGTACGGTTCATAAGAGACGCACCATTACAGTAATCAGGCGCGGTATGACGGTTCACATGCATGTAGCGTGCACGTGATGCGCGAGTGTTCATTGGGCGCGAGCGCACGTGACGCGTGAGGTCACGAGTGTGAGTGCGCACTTGCAGCGTTCAAGCTGTCGCACTTTAGCGCGTACAGCTGGCGCACGTGTAGCGCATACAGTAGCTGTACTTAGCACTGAAACGCACGAGCCGAGTAAAGGCTGCCGAGCGAAATACGGCAACGGCGATAAGCGGGCACACGATAATGCGGAACTAAGCGCGCACAGAGACGCGAATATTCACCGGTTGCAGGGTGCGACGATGAAATTGCAGGCGCATTGAGGCGCAGTGTAATGAGCGCACGACGGCACAATAAGCGGGCGCAGTAGCTACGCGGTAAAGAGCGGGCGCACTAACGGCGCGGTAATTTACGTATGCACGACGGCGTGGAGCAACCGCGTGAAACGGAGTACTTGTCGCTACTACCCAGACCGGAGCTCTCGCGGTCCCGTTTTGGGAATTTTCGGGCGCCCGACACGTATCGACCAATAGTTTTCGTTTGCTGAATTACGCGATCCAGGCATGGCAGGATCAATAACGCGTCGGGAGAGACTTCGCGGTCAGGGGTTGACGGGGTGCGGCGCGAAATCAACTCGTTCAGAGGGCGACCAAGGGATGGCGTTATGTGTGTTTATAATTGACCCGTGATCGCGACAGAAAATCCTGAACAATTTTTTATTCTTTAGTGTTGCATGTTCAAGAAATTTCTATTAATATTACTTTAACCACATTTGCAATATAAAACAATTTATCAAGTTGTTAATAAATTTTATTGTAAAGAATCTCTATTTTAGTATAATGTTATTTTAGTAATTTAGTATAATTCACTAGAACGTTATACTAATAACATTATGAACGGGAGACAAAAAGAAGAAGAAGAGGGGAGGAAAAGCGCAGAAATAAAGGTGATATTCTGGAATGTGGCAGGGCTGAAAAAGAAAGACAAAGAATTTTGGGAATACATAGAAGGATTTGATATTATAGGACTATGCGAAACGTGGGTAGAAGAGAAGGATTGGGAAAAGATAAAGAAGAATATGTCAAAGAAGTTTGTATAGAAATGTCAATTTGCGAGTAGAGAGAAATGTAAAGGTAGGGCGAAGGGAAGCATAATAACGGGTGTGAGAAAGGAGATAGAGGAGATAGATATTAAGGAAGTAGAATCTGTAAACGGAATGCAGGAGAGAAGGTTAAGGGTAGCAGGGAAAATATGGAGAATAATAACGGTATATAACGGGGAAAAATGAGAACATTACGAAGAGGGTTAGAGGAAATGGTAGAAGAAAGGGAAGAGAAAATTATATGTATAGGGGGAGATTTTAATGCAAGAATAGGGGGGGAAGGTAAGAATTATGAGGGGGACAACAAGGGGAAAAGAGGGAGAAGCTCCAAGGACGAGGTAATAAATACGGAGGGAAAGGAATTTTTAGAGATGCTGGAGGAAAGGGAACGGTAATATGAGAAGCGATGAGGAAGGAGAATGGACGTTTTCCGGAGGAAGAGGAGCATCGATGGTGGACTACATCGTGGTGAATCGAGAGGCGTGGGATAGGATGATCAAACTAACTGTTGGGGACCACACGCTACACGAGCGTGTCGACAGAGTGCGCCACGTCCGCAGGGCAAAACGTGCGCGCCACGACAACCGCAGTCAGTCGGTCTCAGGCCCTTGTACGATACGTCTCGCTATAATAAATACACGTACTAGCATACATCCTTCGCTCATCGTCCATACTCATTTACACACTCTCTCGTCCTTATACGAGGCACAACAACTGGCGCTGCGGAGGCTAATCAGACCTGTGTAAAGGAAGAAAACAGAACAAGAGCGAGAGGAAAGCAACGCAATGTCGACATCGGAAGAACTCAAGACCCTCACGGCGGCCATTAACTCTCTTCTCCAGTTTCAGCTACGAAACGAAACGGAGAGACAGAATCCGGCATCGAGGAATCCGACGACATCGCACTCCGATCTTTACAATCAGCTCAGTGCTCGCGTGGAAAAATATGCATACGGGCTTGGCGACGAAACGAAGCCGTTCACAAAATGGCTGCAACGCCACGAATACACCGTCGTCACAGAGGCAGCGTCACTACCGCCGGAAATGCAGACTCGACTCATTTTAGATAAGTCGGACAAACAGAGTTCGACAGGTTAGTGAATCACGTCGCGCCTCAAAACCCGACGACAATGCCGCAAAACGAAGTCATCGAGACACTGAAAAATCTCTTTCGCGATAAAGTGCCGATCACGCGCCGCCGCATAGAGATCTTAAACTATCGATACGTAAAGTCCGTTCCCATCACAGAACATATCGACCGCATTAACCGTCATGCATCAGACTTTGATCGCGCTAAGCTCACGGATGACAATCTCAGAGTCCTTTTGCTGTTACAATCTTTCTGCTACTCAAGCGAAAATGACGAGTTAAAAAAAAAAGCTTTACGTGTAGTCGAGAATAATCCAAATGCTTCACTCAAGGACATCGTCGCGGAACTCGAAGCTCACATGAACGTATCGACTAGCCTAAAAATGCTCGAAAACCCGGTAGCAAGCTCATCTACGGCAGCTATCAACGCGGTCCATGCCAAACAGAAAAGCAAGACTCAGTCAAACCGCCAGTCAACGAATAAGAAAACAGATGTGAAGTGCAACGGTTGTGGAGGCGCCCATCAACGATCGAAATGCTCATTCCGCGATGCGTTGTGCCACAAGTGCTCTCGGAAGGGCCACATCGCTAAAGTGTGCCGGTCCGAATCAAAGAACACGGATACCGCCGCGAAAAATGAAACTGCCGCGAAAAGTGAAGTTGCCGTGAAAAACGCAAGCCTCGTAACGCAGTCAATTACCGCGGTCGGTAAGCGTTGTCGAAAATACGCTACGGCATTGGTGCTCGGTAAAATTGTACATCTGCAGTACGACTCAGGATCGGACATCACGGTTATCGGCAAAGACGAATGGGAGCGACTCGGGTCCCCGAAACTCGTCGCGAGTGAAATCGTTGAACACGCGGGCGGAAGTGAATTCGAAATGATCGGTAAATTTACTGAGAAGACTCAAGTCTTCGATCGCGAGGCAAAACTGGACATTCACGTAGCTGACCGCGCTGGTATAAATCTGTTCGGATTAAACGCCATTGACAAACTCGATTTATGGTCTATCCCGCTAAGTGATTACATAGACCAAGAAACCGCGACACGCGTTCAAAGCTCGGGAGCTTTGCAACCTATCGTCGTTCAACAGACCGCGTTTTCAACAAACATAAGTCTTATCTCGGCACCGTCCGATTCGGGCGGAGGCAATCGGTCCGCCGCGACGCCTCTCAACGCCTATCAAAACGAACTGTATAAAAGTTTCCCTAACCTTTTTTCCAACGAACTAGGAAAATGCAATAGCCACCAGGTCAAGTTCCAGCTCACGGAGAACGCACGACCCGTACAAGTTCAGTGCAGACAAATTCCATATGCCATGGAAGAGCCTCTCAAAAGAGCTTCAACGGCTAATCAAACTAGAAATAATCGAACGTGTGGAATCTTCAAAATGGGCAACACCCATCGTCATTGTAAGAAAGCCCAATGGTGAAATACGCTTATGCGCAGACTACTCCACGGGTGTGAATTGTCTTTTGGTCGACAACCGGCACCCGCTGCCCAACGTAGAAAGCGCTACAGCCAAACTTAATGGAAATGCCTTCTTCAGCGTACTTGATCTCAGTGATGCGTTTTTCCAGCTAGAGATCGCCGAGGATCATCGGGAAATCACAACAATCATCACTCCGTTTGGTCTTTTTAGATACACTCGAGTACCCTTCGGGTTGAAGACAGCTCCCGCTGAATTCCAGGAAGCCATGGACAGCACACTAGCAGGATTGGATGGAGTGGACGCATACCTTGACGACGTCATCGTCAGAGGTTCCAATCGGCGGGAACACGACTTACGTCTTCGGAAAACCCTCCAACGTCTCGAAGAAAGAGGCTGGAAACTTAGACTCGACAAATGCAACTTCGCGCTAGAAGAAATCAAATTTCTCGGGCTAATCATAAACGCTCAAGGCATATCGGCCGACCCAGAAGCCACCCGTGCAATAGCAAATATGCCCAAACCTACAAACGTCGCAGAAGTTAAAAGTTTACTCGGTATGGTGAACCACTATGGGAAATTCATTCCCCACCTACACCAAATCAAGCATCCATTGGAAGATCTCACCCGGAAGAATCGACCCTGGATCTGGAATCAACAACACGATCAAACGATAGAGCAAATCAAAAAGATTATGCTTAGTCCACTTCTTTTAGAGCATTTTGACCCATCAAAAACCCTCGTCGTTGCGGCTGACGCCTGCTCTACGGGAATAAGAGGTGTCTTACTACAACGAGATTCGTGCGGACACAAACGAGCTGTGTACCACATGTCCCAGAGTCTCTCGGACACACAGCGAGGCTATTCTCAAATAGAAAAGGAGGCCCTAGCTCTTGTCACTGCAGTCGAACGCTTTCACAAGTTCCTGTGGGGACGGAGGTTCATTCTACTCACGGACCACAAACCTCTAGTCGCGCTTTTGCAGACGGAGAACACAAGAGGCCTTAAACCTACGACAGCTGCACGACTCAAAAGATGGGCCATACGACTCTTAGGTTACGACTTCGAGATCAAGTACATCCGGACAGAAGAATTCGGACATGCAGATGTGTTGTCACGCCTGATAGACAAATTTCGTCGTGACAACATCGAAGAAATTCAAGTCGCCAGCATCCGATCTGTGGAGTTAGAGGTCCAGCAAATCAGGAACCTATCAATTGACTCTTTCGGAGAAGATCTGCGTGACAAGCTCAAAACCGCTACCAAGGCAGACAAGGACCTCGTAGCAGTCATGGAAGCCATCGCAAGTGGCTGGAAAGCCACTATAGGTACAGAAATCGTAGAACACTACAAGAAACGCCGTGACAATCTCAGCAATCCTTGAAATTTAAGGTCAAACTTTTTTATTGGCTTAAAAAATTCTGCTCATCAAGAGAAACAAAAGTCTTAAAGAGACCATAGGTCGCAAATAAACTCTTCAACCCAAAAGAAAACCATAAAGTTGAAAAAATTGGGATATGTGATTTTGTCGCGAATATTGATAAAAGAAGTTTTGTTTTTCTCTATCGACAAACTGACAAATCAATTCATGCTTTTCTTTTCCCTCAGGAACAAAGAAAACTCATGTCCCGCTACCGACATGAGCAGTTTATTTTAATGTGTGTGTGTGTGTGTGTGTGTGTGTGTGTGTGTGTGTGTGTGTGTGTGTGTGTGTGTGTGTGTGTGTGTGTGTGTGTGTGTCACGCAGAGATCAGGACCCCGCGGTTCGTCACTTCCACGGTATTTAATGACTCCAAACCCTCTCTGTGTGTGTGTGTGTGTGTGTGTGTGTGTGTGTGTGTGTGTGTGTCGCGAATCTAGTCATGCGCTGCATTTTGACGACGTCTTCTACGTCTGGGTACCCAGAGAACCGTTCCGTTCACACCGATGGCTCTCAGCATACGTGCTTGTTCTCCGGCTTCCACGTGACGTCCTCCATTTCGCAAGCAAGCTTGTAGTCTTGCCTTTAAATTAGACCTCACTCTGGCAAGAATAGTTTCATTTCGTGTCAATCTAACTACTCCCTCATCGATGCGCTGTCTTAAATTTTCAGCTGTTCTGACCGCTATGCCCGACCTATAAACAAATGCTTTTAGAGCTCCCCAAAAGAAAAAATCTAGAGGATTTAGGTCGGGAGAGCGAGGTGGCCACAAATGTGGTGCAGGTCTGCGTCCTATCCACCGGGTTCCGAAAAGCTGATAAAGAAAAGCACGAACTTGCCTACCAAAATGTGGTGGTGCGCCATCATGCATGAAATAAACGCGGTTGCGGCGCTCACGGGGAATAATTTGTCGCATTCTACGCACTAGGTCATGTCGCAAAAATGTAAGATAATGCGCGCTTGTCAGTCGCAATGGCAGGTAAACGGGACCAATATAACTATTATTAATAATTCCTGCCCAGACATTAATCGCGAAACGCCCCTGTTGAACACGCTGTAGCATGGCGTGAGGGTTCCGATAAGCCCAAATACGGACATTCTGTCTGTTCAAAATGCTCGTGCTAGAAAAACTAGATTCATCCGTGAACAGCACGTTTTCTAAAAAGTTGGGATCATTACGGAGTTTTTGTAACATCCACCGACAGAATTCTTTGCGAGCATAACGGTCTCTAGGCCGCAATTCCTGCACTATTTGCGGTAAGGCCGCAAGCCCTCCTCGCGTATTATGCGAAGCACTGTCGGGTGCGATATGCCTACGCGTGCCGCTATACGCCGTAAACCCATGACGGGAAAAGCTCGTGCCAATGCAATGACCCGCTCTTCGGTTTGCCAATGAATTCGAGGTCGTCCTGCTCTATGATGACCAGCGGCCCGCATTTCAAATCGCTCTTGGTCCTCAAAACGTTCTTCAAGGCGTTGAAATTCTCGACGATCTGGAATTTCACAAGGGCGTACCCGTCGTCCGTTAACGCGATTTTGTAGAAAATTGGCATAAATTTCGCGTGCTCGTGCATAATTTCCAAGGGCTTGGTCAATTGCTCGGAGCATTAGACGTTGGTCACGACCATCTCTATGCATTCGCCTACGTTGATGTCGCAAACGACGTTCCATCGTAAGCGTTTCCAAATCAAAGGCAGAGTGAGATACCGACGATATCTTATAATTAAGCCGTAAGGTTCTCTAGGCCGCGTACCGTGGCAAAAGAACAAGTGTCTAGTTGGCTCTCATGGTCTCTTTATATACGAGTTAAATTCGCGCCTGACGCCGCCTATGGAGCGCCGAGGGAAGCTTCCGTGCACGGCGGCGCCACCTAGCGCTACGCAGCGTTTGCGAGTAGTAGTGGCTGGGCCGCCGTGCTTTAAGGCCTTGGCACATAGAAAAACTTAAGCAGTAAAACTCAAGCAGTAAGCAAATCAGCCAATCACAGTCAAGAACTTAAGGCACGGCCCTAAGCGGTAGCGAATCCATACTGTTGATTTCTTACTGCTTAAGTTTTACTGCTTAAGTTTTTCTATGTGCCAAGGCCCTTAGGCGCGATGGGGCCAGCCGCCACATATATTAATATAATTGATATAAATGATAAATCGATTTAAACCATAGACATATTAACATAGACTGCTTATGTTGGTAGCGGAACATGAGTTTTCTCTGTTCCTGAGGGAAAAGAAAAGCATGAATTGATTTGTCAGTTTGTCGATAGAGAAAAACAAAACTTCTTTTATCAATATTCGCGACAAAATCACATATCCCAATTTTTTCAACTTTATGGTTTTCTTTTGGGTTGAAGAGTTTATTTGCGACCTATGGTCTCTTTAAGACTTTTGTTCCTCTTGATGAGCAGAATTTTTTAAGCCAATAAAAAAGTTTGACCTTAAATTTCAAGGTCAAGATCAATTTTGCGGATGCAACTTTTTTCAGATCTTTACCGATCTCGATCTGGAGAATCATCTGTCAAAGCCATGACATATAATTTTTTACCACCCGGTACGTTGTGTCATACGTCTCGACAATGGTAAAGACGTTGAAAGACACATAAACCACATCTGGAGGGGTGGAACTAACACTCCTGCGCAAGGCCTAGCAGAGGACGACACTTGGATGTACACCGACTTCAATTCGGATTTGGACCCTGGACCAGCTATCGCCCCGGCCGTTGTGGAACAACCACCTAGGCCCCAGAATCCCGATAACAGAGTCCACGAAGATGTAGCAAATGCGAGATGTAGCGAACCCAAGACGTTCTACTCGTGATCGGGCCCCACCGAGAAGACTGGTGCTGGACCCAAATATCAAATCGTACTCCGAACAATAATCTTTCTATTTTAGGAGGGAGATGTTGGGGACCACACGCTACACGAGCGTGTCGACAGAGTGCGCCACGTCCGCAGGGCAGAACGTGCGCGCCACGACAACCGCAGTCAGTCGGTCTCAGGCCCTTGTACGATACGTCTCGCTATAATAAATACACGTACTAGCATACATCCTTCGCTCATCGTCCATACTCATTTACACACTCTCTCGTCCTTATACGAGGCACAACACTAACAATTGGAGAAAGAGTAGAATCGGACCACCAACCCTTGGAGGTAGAAATAAGGAGAGGATTAGAAAGATTAGAGGAGGAGATTCAAGAAAAGACAAAGGAAGTAATACAGTGGGACGAAGAAAGTATCAAGAAATATAAGGAGAAAGCAGAAGAGGTAGAGGTGAAGAGAGAAGAAATGGAGGACGTATGGGAAAACTTGAAGAAGGCAGTAGAAAAAAGTATGGTAAGAAAAAGGATCAAGATAAGGAGGAAAAAAATTGAAGAAAAGGATTGCTAAAATGAGGAGTGTAAGAGAAAGAAGAGGGGGTTAAAGAGGACATACAAAAGATGGAGAATGGGGAAGGAAGGAAAGGAGAAATATTTGAGACTAAAAAGAGAATTTAGGGAGTTGTGTAGAAGGAGGAAAGAAAAAAGACTAGAGAAATATGAGGAAGAAGTGAGAAACGCGAAAACGGAAGAGCAAATATGGAAGATAATAAACAAGGAAAGGAAGAAAAGAGTACCCATTGAGGAAGATATAGAGATGAAGGAATGGGAAAAGCATTTTATGCAACTGCTGGGAGGAAGTAAAGAGGACAGAAGAGAGGAGGTGAAAAGAAGGAGTAAGGAAGAAGACGAAGAGCTGGAGATCCAGGATCTAGAAATTGAAGAACAGCTTAAAAACTTAAAAAGGAGAAAAGCGGCAGGAGTAGATGGGATAGCAAAAGAAGCGTGAAAGTTCAGCGATGGACGGATAAAAGAAAAGCTGAAGGAAATCCTGAAAAAGGTGTGGAGAGGAGAAGGCTTTCCGGAAGAATGGAGAGTAGGGCTAATATCCCCAATTTTCAAAAAAGGTGACCAGAAAAACGTGGAAAACTCCAGGGGAGTCTCCTTGTTATGTACTGCGTATAAGATTTATGCAGGGATATTAGCAGAGAGGGTAAGAAAAGAGGTGGAAGAGAAGAAAATTCTGCCGGAAACCCAAGCAGGGTTTAGGAAGGGCAGAGGGACGATGGACAACGTGTATGTGTTGCAGCACGTGGTCAAAAGAGAATTGAGGAAGAAAGGAGGAAAGGTGTATGGAAATGTTCTTCGTGGACCTAAAGGCGGCCTTCGACAGAGTGGATAGAAAGGTATTATGGAAAGTAATGGTGAAAAAAGAAATAAGAAAAGATATAATAGAAAGGATTAAAAAAATTTAAAAAGGTACGAAGAGTGCAATTAGAGTGGGCGGAAAAATTTCCAACTGGTTCTGGACGGAGAAAGGAGTAAGGCAGGGGTGCCCTCTGAGTCCGCTACTGTTCTCGATATTGATCGCAGAGTGGAGGAGGAGATGAGGACAGGACAGGCGGGCGGCATGAGAGTTGGAACAGAAAGAATATGGACGCTGGCATATGCAGATGATCTGGTGTTACTGGCAAAAAGTGTGGATGGAATGAAGGAGATGATAAGGAGACTGGAGAGATATCAAAGAAGAAAAAAACTGCAGTTGAACACTGAGAAGTCAAAGATTATGTGCTTTAGAAGAGGAGGAGGTAGAGAAAAGGAGGCGCGATGGGGATGGGAAGGAAAGAGATTGGATGATGTAAGGGAATACAAGTACTTGGGATACGAGCTAAGGAGGAATGGAAGTGACGATGGACAGATTAACCCCTTCGTTGGCATTGACGCAAAAGTGCGTCAAATTTTTCCGTGCCCTGTGTGGCATTGACGCAAAAGTGCGTCAACCTTTTTTTTCCTATAACTTGCTTTGATTTGGCATCCAAATCTTACACGGGGGTTTTTGAGGTCGCTGATTACGAATCTGAATCCAAAATTTGCAAATTCAAAATGGCGGATCCAAAATGGCGGATAAAAATGCAAAAAATTACTTGATTGGGATGAAATTTGCCATTTTGAATTTTCGAATTTTAAGTTCAGATTCGTAATCAGGGATCTTCAAAAACCCCAAGGTACAAATTTTCAGGATAAAAAATTTTCCTGCCATTTTTGGCACTTTTTGTCGAATTCTCTCTGCCAACGAAGGGGTTAAAAGCGTAAAGAAGAAGGCAAATATAATGATGACTCAGGTATGGGGGTTGGAGGAACGTAGGTTCAGGGATGACTTTAGGAGAAAGATGATATTATTTAAATATTTAATGCTTGGAGTTATAATGGGGCAGAGATTTGGGGATAGAGAGAAAGAGAAGAATTGGAAAGAATACATAAAAAGTATGTAAAGTGAACCCTTAACCTTGACTCCTGTACACCGGACTATACAGTTTATAAGGAAACAGGAAGAGTAAAGCTCAATACAATTGCGGGAAATAAAGCAGTAAAATTTGAGGAAAAGGCTATGAGGGAGGGGAAGAGAAAATTGGTAATAGAATGCGTGAAGGAAAAAGAGAAAGAGGAACAAAAGGGCATGGTGGGGGAGGAGAGAGAGATGTTTTATAGGAAAAATGGATTTAGTTCGGAGGGAATAAAAGTACTGAGGGATAGAAAGGCGGATATAGGTCAAATAATAGGGCAGAGAAAGAGAGAGAGAGAGAGAGAGAGAGAGAGAGAGAGAGAGAGAGAGAGAAAGAGAGAGAGAGAGACTGGGGCAATGGATGGATAGTAAAATAGAAAACACGAGATACAACGGTAGATATAAGGACATAATGACGCAGGAGGGGCCAAAATATCTGAGAGAAAAAGGGCACAAAGGGAGCCAAAAGTTGATTGCGAGATGGAGGTGTGAGGAAACGAAGAGGAAAGAAATTGATTCTGAGCGGCGGCGGAAAGAAGAAAATGTCAGATTTGTGAGGAAGAAGAAGGAATAATTGAGCATATACTGACACATGTAGACAGAAAGAGTAGGATTAGAGTGAGCGATTTTTTAGGAGAGGAAGGAAAGTTAGCGAATGTAAAATGTATGAAAGAATTAGGAAGAATGAGAAGAAATAGGATAAAGGAAAAAGGAATGGATGAAGGAGTGAATGTTAAGTAACGAATTGTAAACCAAGTCCCGGGTTTTGGGCTGGAAAGCCGAACCGAATAAAATATTATTATTATTATACTAATAACGTTATGTTCGATCTAGTTTATTGCAACCTTTGATAGTTGGCAACACTGTCCATGGAAGGTATTCTGAAATCTTTTGCTGTTAGAATTCCCCCGTCCCCCTCCGGAGAAATCTTGCTAGTTTCCGTCTACCGCCATCGGGCTTCCCCCCCCCCTCATTGTGGGACCAGTTGCTCGATTTTTGCACTAACTTTGCCCATTTAATAATTACAGGCGATTTTAACGCCCATCATACAGCATGGGGCTCAAGTTTAGCTGATTCAGTAGGCAGAACGTTATTTACTCTACCTTTTCCAAGTCACTAATTCCGGTTAATGATGGTACTCCTACATTTATTTTTCGTCTTAATTGCGTACCTTCTGTCTTGGATCTTACCTTTGTCTCTCCTACCCTTCATCCTCTCTGTACTTGGGCCTTATTGGATGACAATTTTAACAGCGATCACATTCCAGCCATCATCTCGGTCAATCTACCCATAAAAAAAAGTTCTCCCACAAAATTAATCTTTCAAAAGTGGACTGGAAACAGTTCTCTACTCAACTTATGGCACATTATCCGTATGTAGTTACAAAAATTAACGACCTTGATTGTAGCGTTATTGAAAAATATGAATCTTTTGTTTCTACGATTAGGGAAATTTTGATCTCTCTGGTTTCTCCTGCACGCAATCTTGAGGGAGAAAAGAAGACATCTCTACCCGTCTCTTGGTGGAATGAGGAGTGCTCACGTGCTATTTCGGAAAGGAAAACCGCCCTTTCGCAATATTGTAGGAACCCTTTTCTCCACAACTTCCTGGAGCTCAGAAGGACAGAGGCTCTTACTAAGAAAACTCTCAAGTTTGCTAAACGTAAAGGTTGGCGCTCTTTTTGTCACTCATTGACGCCCTTTACTCTGGTCGCTTATTTGTGGAGGGTTATCAAGAGATTTAAAAATCGCTATTGGGCATGTGCACCGCCCCCTTCCTCTCCAACTACCCGAGTAGAAATTTATTCAGGCGTGCCTGTTGTCATGTACGGCCCTGATCAGATATGAATTAGGCATGCCTGACTACGGCATGCCAGATCAAGTCCTGACTGGTGCCATATCAAGCATGCCTGGTTATATATAATCAGGCATGCCTAATAAGGCAATAATCAGGACCTTTTTGAGTATCCCTTAATACACAAATTTTCAAAGGTTATCAAAATTAATTAATATTTAATCTGATATTATTAATATAATATCTATAATAAAACATTGAAGGCCTTTTTTATTTGACTAATATTATTATTGTAGGAAGTACAATTCGTCTTCTTTCATCATATAATATTAATATAATATATGTCATATAGCCAATTCAAAATTTTATTACTCTTTTTAAATTGAACTTGTTTCTTAAGATGATTTTTGAAAAATTATATATTTGTGCTGGTTATGACATATGTAAACTATATATATAACACTTACATTAAATTAAGAAGTAGTCTACCACGTAAGGCAGTTAGCTCACGATCCAGAGGTCCCGAGTTCGAATCCCACCAAGGTAGGTGTTTTTTTAAATACAAAAAATATTTATCATATTCTGCATTTATCATAAACTGCATCTTTAAGATACAAATTTAGTTAAAAAATAGTAATAAAATTTTAAAATAAATAATTTTTTTTTATGTCGGGTGAATATAAGGGTTCTTATGAATTTGACTGACATGGTTCTTATTAGGTAAATGAAATCCGGTCCTGAACGTGCAATGCGTTACACATCTTGTCAGGACCGCGTTAGGTAACTTTACCAGGGCCAGATTATGTATTATGGCACACCTGATCTGGACCTGTTCAGACAGTAACTGAAATTTCTACTCGGGTATAGGATTTCTGAGGGTCTTTCCAGGCAAATTGATGCTTTGTGTTCCTCTTATTGCCAGTACTTGGTTGATTCTTGCTCCTTTCAGGTCCTGGAGGGCTACTCATGTAAAATGTTTAATACGCCGTTCACCAAAAGCGAATTCCAATATGTTCTTCGTATGGTAAAGAAGTCTTTCCCAGGCTTACAAGGGGAGGACCAAGTAGTGCCCTCACCGATTTAAATAAATTTTTAATATGTTGTAGGGTTAACCCCCCACTAATTAATAGTGGGGGTACATACAACATGACTACAACATGTGAGTTGTAGTCACTAATGCTAAACAGCGGATTCACGTTCTGGAGATCTGTTCAATCCCAGGCAGGTATCACAAATCCTGCGGGGGTTTTTCTCGGGGACCTGGGACGGGGATCTGGTGAAAGGCGGCGGTGGCTACCGGGTGTACGTGTCCCCGAAATTTTCGGGGCACGTCACCAAGTCGAACCCCCCTTCCAATGGGGAACTCACCCTTCACGATCACCGCTTTTTCAAGTGGATGTGTGGAGGAAGAAGGGGTATCGGCGATACCGTGTGGGGTTGCTAGTCCTCCATCGGGTGTCTCCCCAGATGGCGGAATGGGGAAAGCCTCCCAGATATGGGTGGTACCGAGGAAATGAAATACTCGGGGTAGACCAAAACTAGCGCATGGTAGTGATAGCTGGCTATCCAGTGGTGCTGGCTGTGAACCAGATAGCAGAAGGCGCTATGGCATCCAATAGAACGGCTTCTGTACAGCGGTGTGGAAGGCAACGGGAAACCACCACACTATCCCTCCCAAGAGAGTTATGAATGACACACACAAAGAATATGAGATTGCCTGGCGATCCGCGTAGCGACCGGCGCCCTGGTCTATCCGGGAGTCAGGGTGTGAAATGGGCTACCGGCCAAGGGAGTGCAGGCGACCAGGCAGTACTGTACGACAATTTGCATGCCCGAGTCTTTCGTGCCACACACGCAAATTAGCTGTCGCCACGCTTGCTTCGTTAACGTTTTTCGATTTGTTTTCGCGGAATAGCATCCGATAAATTTCATTATCCTGCTTAATTCCCGTCGCGAGCACTTTATTTCCGTCCACGATTTTTACCGAGTCATTTTTGAACACGACCTCGAAGCCTTTCGTAGTGCAGACTCTCACTGAGAAAAGATTTTTCTTCATTCTCGGTACATACAGAACGTTCTCGATACGCGCTTTCTGCCACGCACCATTCGCAAACTTCTGAATTTGAATCGTACCTTTGCCGATAACGTCGCACTTCTTGTTGTCGCCCAGAAATATTGGCTCGCTGTTTTTCAGTTCAGTGAAGTCGCAGAACCACTCGCGCCTCGGCGTCATATGTCTGGATGCCCCGCTGTCGGTGATCCAGATGTCCTTCTGATCAGCGTTCAGCACCGATTCGACAATATCGACAGGAGGACCCGTGTCCCCTGCTTGACCGATCCTACCACGCTTGGTTCCGATTCTCTCTGCCACGAAAGCACAATCACGTGACTCGAGAGACTCGTTTCCGTCACTCTCGGCTTTTCCCCGCCTCTTATTTTTACACTCCCACCCACGCATAATGTCTTTTTTTTTTACATTTGAAGCATTCAATGTCTTTCTGCTCTTTCGGCTTAAGCAGTTTTTTATTGTTCGACTTCGCGCCCGATTGTTCATTTTTCACCGCACTATTTTTCCTGAATGCTGAAAAGGCACCACCAGGTTCGCTTTCACCGGTTAATCGAACTTCCTCGCGAATCAGTCTGTCCTGTAGATGTTCCATAGTTTGCCGTCCCAGATCAACGCTATCCCATGCCGTCATGAACGTTGAATATTTCGACGACAAACTCGCAAGCACATTTGCCATAACTGTCATATCGGAAACCGTTTCACCCACATCCCGCAATTGTGCGGCCATGTTCTGCACTTTCGCGATGTGTTGGACCACGGTGTCTCCCGGAGACATCCGATACTCATGGAATCTCTGCGTAAGCAACAGCTTATTCGCCGAAGATTTCTGTTCGTGAATGCGAGACAGCTTATCTCACATTTCTTTGGCCGTGCTGCACACCAACAACGGTTCCAGCTCCCGATATTCGATCGACGACGATATCAGAAACATCGCACGCGCATTGTCTTTCAGCCACGTTTTTCTCGCCGATTCCTCGGCCGTCCCGGCCGGCATCGTTCGCGAGCCATTCACGACGTCACGTATACCATGAGCCAAAAACAACGAATTCACTTGGAATTTCCAACCCTGGAAGTTCAATCCGTTGAATTTTGTTATATTCCGCGTTGAGATCTCGTCCGTCATTCTCGATTCCGACACACGCACGAACGCGACGGTTTTTCTTGACGAACACGTGCAGCACACAAAGGCCACCACACAGCTATCTCGACTTTCGCGAACGTTCCACAGTTCCCTCGCTTCCTCACACCTCGTGTTCAGTTAGGGTGCTGGGCCCATAACCTGTTGACGTTAACGAGTGTAGGGAGAGGAGTCAGGAATGTAAAAATGTTCTCAACGCCAAGTTGTTGATTGCAGAATTAACACAAGTATATATTTGAATGATACAATGCTTAGATATACGTGTCTCGCCCGCTTCAAATGACTGCGTCAGAACGACTGCTCGGTTCGCGTAGATCGTCGCTCGATCGGCCTCATCGACCTTCCAGAGACTTCGGTATATTTTCATGCTACTTCCCCTACAGAAGTAAACACGCGCAAAATTACATCAACACAGTGGTATTATTTTAAAGTATGAGAATAAAAGAACTGAAAATATAGTTTTCTTTTTTGCAAAAATAAGAAGTTTATTTTTATGTTAATTGTCAAAAAAGTTTAATATTTTTTTAATATAATGACATTAATACAGAGAAAATATGAGCATAAGTAGGGGGGCAACAGATATTTCTACACTCAGGGATCTCGCTTGCGGTTACGCGGCGTCGGGGGGGGCTTCGCTGCCGCGAAGGGAGCGCCGTAAGCGGGGGGCGCGGGGGTCGAGGGACGGTGTAAAGGGTCATCGGAGGGGAGGCTATGCGGGGGGAAGCAAAAACTGGGCGAGAGGGGGTGCGCGACGCGAGGAGAACATTTGACGGAAGGTTGGGTGCGTCAGGGCCGCCAACGGGGGTTCGGCGCGGGGCAGGGCCGCCAACGGGGGGGCTCGTAGCGGGGATTTGGGCATTTTCCGAGAGGGCGCTTGGAGCGGCGCTCGCGCCGTTACCGACGGCGGTTTTGGGAGAATCGCGGGTCGATATTTTTCGTTCGTTTTTATTTTTTTCTTTTCTTTTCATCGTCGTCGGTCGCGCGCGCGCGTTCGGGCGCGTCCGAACTCGTTCAAACTCGTTCGAGGTCGCTCGTCCGGACGTTTCGGGGATGGGGGGGGGGAGAACGACGCGTTCCGGACGGTTCGTTTCGCGGGGGAGGGGTGTCGCGCGCCCGTCGTCGTCGTTTTGTTTTGTTTTTGTTTTTCAACTCTCGGTCCGAAGGTCGTTTCGATCCCGCGGCGGGCGACGGGCAGCACGTGGTTTTCCCGAATCGTCGGGATCGATGGAGATGACTCATCGTCTAGTCGTTCGATCGACGCGTGACAATTTTTTTTTCGACGCGCGTTCGAACTCGGCGTCGCGGTCGGATGACTCGTCGTTTCCCAATTTGGTCTCGTCTCGCGGTTTTCCTCCTTTCGTCTCGCGGTTTTCCCGCCCGTCCCCGACGCGACGCGTCGAGAGAGAGATCGAGCGAGACGACTCGTCTCTCTTCGTTCGCGACAATTTTTCATTCACCTCGCGTTCGACCCGCGATTCGCGATTCGCGATAATTTATGTAACGCGCGTTCGAATTCGGCGTCGCGGTCGCTTTTGGTCTCGTCTCGCGGTTTTCCTCCTTTCGTCTCGCGGTTTTCCCGCCCGTCCCCGACGCGACGCGTCGAGGGAGAGAACGAGCGAGACGACTCGTCTCTCTTCGTTCGCGACAATTTTTCATTCACCTCGCGTTCGACCCGCGATTCGCAATTCGCGATAATTTATGTAACGCGCGTTCGAATTCGGCGTCGCGGTCGCTCTCGTCGTTTCCCAATTTGGTCTCGTCTCGCGGTTTTCCTCCTTTCGTCTCGCGGTTTTCCCGCCCGTCCCCGACGCGACGCGTCGAGAGAGAGAACGAGCGAGACGACTCGTCTCTCTTCGTTCGCGACAATTTTTCATTCACCTCGCGTTCGACCCGCGATTCGCAATTTGCGATAATTTATGTAACGCGCGCTCGAATTCGGCGTCGCGGTCGCTCTCGTCGTTTCCCAATTTGGTCTCGTCTCGCGGTTTTCCTCCTTTCGTCTCGCGGTTTTCCCGCCCGTCCCGGACGCGACGTGTCGAGAGAGAGAGAACGAGCGAGACGACTCGTCTCTTCGTTTGCGACAATTTTTCATTCATCTCGCGTTCGACCCGCGATTCGCGATTCGTGATAATTTATGTAACGCGCGTTCGAATTCGGCGTCGCGGTCGCCGTTTCCTCCTTTTGTTTTTTTTTTTTTTTTTCATCGGAGGATGTCGGCGAGCGGTTGTCGTCATTCCGGGAAAATCGCGTCCGGCAGGGGTACGTCTTCCGTTGAGACGACGAACGGGGAAGTATAAATTGAACGGGCGCGCGAACGGCGCGGCAAACGGTTTTTTTTCTACGAGGATTCTAGAACGCGGTCGAGAGTTAATATATTTGTAAAGAAAATACGGTATGGGAACGGACGGACGCTATTGCTCGTCGATGGTGCGTTTGCTTCGCGGCAGAGAAATCGGATTTCGAAACGTACTCGCTGGCGCTGACACGTGGTGTCCCAAGCATTCTAGATCACATATCAGTAAAAACGAACGCAGGTGGAGGCCCAAGAATTTCAAATTGCATATCGGTAGAACCGAACACATTTGGAGGACTTTGGACTCATACGTTAAAACATGTTGGTATATCGTTCGCGGCAGCGTCCGTAACGTTTACGACGAAGTATTGACGCACGAGTTCTGTTCACAGTGTGGAGGGAATTGTAAAATAGGTTTGTGGGATACTTATGATTGCACCGAAACATTAATATGGGAGGATTCAAGATGAAGATCTTTTTACTTTGATATATAGACGTCAGCGGTGCGAATGTAGCGTCGACGATACGTCCCAGCTGGAACGCCGACGTCTATAGACGTCCAATTGATATCTTATAGAGACTGATTCGATATTTATCGACATCTATAAACGTTGAAAAGACGCTAGCATTCCCGGTTGGGGTACTCGCGAATGAACGATCGCCGTTATCCGTCGTCCGAGGAATTGGACAACGAATTGCGCTGTCGCGAGCCCATGCCTAAGTTTTCGTCCGATTCGGACGACGAATGGGCGAGAGTCGAAACACCGTTGTCGAGTGCGCGCGCGTCGGTGGCGAAGGAGGACGCGCGATGGAATCTGGCTACCCATCATCTGCGTAGGGAAATCGGAGCGCGAATCCATCGCGAGCGAAAGTGGATAGAGACGACGGTGGCGAACTCCGTCAGGGCGAACGATTATATGCGTCGCCTGCCGCTCAAGTATTATGTCTATCACGAGTCGGTGTACGGAGGACAGAGCAAGATATATCGGATTCAAACCGACTGGTCTCGTCGTCTTTTCGACCGAGTGAAGTTCAACGTTCCCGAGGGTGAACTTTTCTGGACGCGATGCGAAAAGAGTGCGACGAGTTGCTCGCCGCGGACGTCCGCGACGCGGACGGTTACCGCGCGTGGAGACGGCGATGCGACGAGTGTCTCCGACTCCTGCGGGAGCAGTGTCGAGTCAAACGATCCGGGAAGCGAAGAAACACGGGAGCCGTGAGCGCTCTGGTGGCTCTGATAGCGCGATTGGAAGGTTCGAGGGAGGATCTGCGTCGACAATTCGAACGCGCCGTAGGTGCCGGCTTGGACGGAGGGGAAGGTGGTAGCGGCGGCAGCAGCGACAGAGGTTTCTCGTGGATCGAGATCGACGCGGCGTTCCAACGTCGCGTGCTGACCGGCGCCGTGACGAACTCGACGTACATCGAGCCCGCGCAATTTCTCGACGACGCGAAGGGCACCGTGCTCGAAAAGGTGCGGGATAATATGACCGAACACGGGTGTCTGAAGGTCAACGTTATATTCAACGGGAAATTCGTAGCGGACGTTAAGACCGACGTGAAGAGTATCGCTACGCGGAACGAACAGCTTCTTCCATGGTCCGATCTGAGCGAGTGGTACGATAGGCACGTGCGCGACGCGATTCTAACGCGGTTGGAAGAATTTCAGGAACGCGACAGCGGATGGGCGTTGTCGCGAATATTGAACCTAATCGTGAACGTGAACAAGTGTAATCCCATGCGCGTGGGATGTTGGATGAAAATACCGCTGAGTATAAGACTTAAAAGGGCGGTGGTCAACGTGCCGTCGGAGAACGACACGTGTTTCGCGCGCGCGGTGGTCGCGGCTCTGTACCCCGCCAAGCACAACGCGGAACGACGCGGCTCGTATCCCGATTACGCGACGGTGCTGAATCTCGACGGGATCGATTTTCCCATAGATCTGAAAAAGATCGGAAAATTCGAACGTCAGAACGACGTATCGATCAACGTGTTTGCAACTCGGGAAGAAATTGAAAAGAAAGCTAAATTCGGCCGGGGTGCCGACCACAACGCGATCGTTTGACTTTGCGGTTGACCGACGATAAGCGGGACAGGCACGTAAATCTGCTGTATCTGCCCGATACGCTGCGCGGCGTCAACAGGGGCCATTTCGCCTGGATAAAGAATCTGTCGCGATTGGTGAATTCGCAATTGACCGCGAAACGGTGCGCAAAGCACGTTTGCGATCGGTAGGTAAAAGAAATGAAATAAAAAAAAAAACACGGGAACAAGGAAAAAGACGAGGCGTTATTTTTTTTTTACATACACACAGTAATCGCTCGCACGTTATTTTTTCGCAGATGTCTACACTATTTCTATACGCGCGACAAGTTGGCCGCCCACAGCGTCGACTGCGGCCGAATGAACGACTGCGCCGTCGTTCTCCCGAACGAGAGCGACAAGTGGCTGTCTTTCGACAATTACGACAGAAAGGAGCGACTTCCCTTCGTAGTGTACGCGGATCTGGAGTGTCTTCTCGAGCGACGGGAGAGGGAGAACGTCGAGGGGGGCCCGAGAACGGAAAGATACGCTTATCGGCGTCACGTACCGTTCAGCGTGGGCTACTATCTGTGCTGCACCTACGACGATACCGCGTCCGCGTACAGATATCGTCGCGGCGAGGATTGCGTTTCGTGGTTCGTGAACAAGCTTCGCGTTCTCGCGCGTCGCGTTAAGAATAAATTTTCCACCAATGTAGCGATGGTGGAACTCACGGAGGACGAGAAAAGCGAATTTCTGCTCGCGACTCATTGTCACGTGTGCGAGAAACCGTTTCAACCGGAGAACAATCGCGTGCGGGATCACTGTCACCTAACCGGACGTTACAGAGGTCCGGCGCATTCTCGTTGCAATCTGAATTATAGAAACGTTTACGTGATTCCCGTGTTCTTTCACAATTTGTCGGGTTACGACGCGCACTTCGTCGTCGAGAAAATCGCGAACGATTTCGAGGGCGGGGTCGATCTGCTGCCACTCACAAAGGAAAGCTACATATCTTTCTCGAAGACCGTTAAGGAAACGCAGACGGACGGAAAATGGGATTTGTACGTGAAGTTTCGATTCGTGGACTCGTATAAATTTTTAGCGGCGAGTATCGAAACCTTGGCGTCCTATCTGAACAGGGACAAGCTGAGAATCACGCGTTCGGAGTACGCGGATTTGAGCGCGGAGGATTTCGATCTGCTCACTCGCAAGGGTGTGTTTCCGTACGAGTACGTCGACGGCGCGGACAAACTGCGGGATACCGAGCTTCCACCACGCGAGGCCTTTTACAGCTCCCTGACCGACGAGACCGCGAGCGAGAGCGACTACGAGCACGCGACGAGGGTCTGGCGACGTTTTCGCGTGCGAGATCTCGGCGAGTACAGCGATCTGTATCTCAAGACCGACGTGCTTCTTCTGGCGGATATATTTGAAAATTTTCGGGACGCGTGTTCGGCGAGTTACGGGCTCGATCCCGCGCATTACTACACGTTGCCGGGGTACACGTGGGACGCCATGCTGAGGTACACCGGCGTGCGTTTCGAGCTGTTCACCGATATCGACATGGTGCTGTTCGTGGAACGCGGAATACGCGGCGGCCTCAGTCAATGTTCGCTCAGGTACGCGCGAGCCAATAACAGGCACGTACCGACGCACGACTCGTCCCAGCCCACTACGTATCTCATGTATTACAACGTGAACAATCTGTACGGCTGGGCTATGAGCGAATCGTTGCCCTACGCGAATTTCCAGTGGCTCGACGATCCTGAGAATTTCGACGCGACGACCGTGCCGACGGACAGCGACGTCGGTTACATTTTGGAGGTGGATCTCGAGTACCCGCGAGACCTGCACGACGCCCACGCGGATCTGCCGTTGTGCCCGACGCGCGACAAACCGCCCGGCAAACGACAGGAAAAATTGCTCGCCACTCTCTACGACAAATCGCGTTACGTGACGCACTATCGAAACCTGCAGCAATGTCTGCGATTAGGTATGCGTTTGACGCGCGTTTGTCGCGTTCTACGATTCGCCCAGTCGCCGTGGCTTCGCGTCTACATCGAGCTGAACACCGCGCTTAGGACGCGCGCGAGCAACGATTTCGAACGGAATTTGTACAAACTGATGAACAACGCCGTCTTCGGCAAGACTATGGAGAACGTGCGCGATCACGTGGACGTGCGTCTCGTGACGCGATGGGACGGGAGATACGGCGCGGAGGCGTTGATCGCTAAGCCGAACTTTCACAGCAGGAGCGTCTTTTCGGAGAATCTGGTGGCGATCGAGCTGCGAAGGCTCGAGGTAAAATTCAACAAGCCGATTTACGTGGGTATGTCTATTCTCAAGATATCCAAGACGCGTCTCTACGAGTTTCACTACGACTACATGGTGCCGCTCTATCGCGACCGTTGTCGAATTGCCTACACGGATACGGACAGTCTGATCTATTCGCTGGAGTGCGAAGACGTGTACGAGCGTATGAAACGCGACGTGCACAGGTTCGACACGAGCGATTACGCGGAGAACAACGCGCACGGTATGCCGCGCGTCAACAAGAAGGTGCCAAGTTTGATGAAGGACGAGAACAACGGCGCGATCATGACGGAATTCGTGGGCCTCAGAGCAAAGATGTACACTTACAAGGTACTCGGACGCGACGACACCAGGAGAATAAAGGGCGTCAAGAGAAACGTAGTCGCGAAGAGAATCACGTTCGAGGATTACGTGGAGTGTCTGCGGAACGCGCGCGAGCTGAAGACGCGCCAGTCGTGCATACGCTCGACGTTGCACGAGGTTAACACCGTGTCGGAGCAAAAACTAGCCCTCAGTCCGCACGACGACAAGCGATACGTGACGTCGAACGGCGAGGAGATGCTTCCGTAGGGACATTACAAAATACCGTTGTAAAAAAAAGGGGTGAAACAATATTGTACGCTTTAAAAATTGTTTTATCGTAAAAATCAATAACACGTAAGAAACAAATCGACGAATGTGTAAACCTTTATTAACAATAAAGTAAGCGTTGTCTACTAATGTCTAAGTATTTCTTTTTACAACACAGACGCCTTATCTATCCACGAATTGTGCGAACTGTCCATTCCCAACCACATCACGAACGCTCGATTGCCGCGCTTGCGCAGAACTTTTTTCACGAGATAAACGTCGGGATTGGAGACGCGCAGCAACTCGTGTTCGTAGAATCCTCCGGCTATCGCTTCTTCGCGAACGTCTTTCAGCAGATACGTAACGGGATTGGTCCTTTGTACTTTGGCTATGCGAAAGACCTCGGTGGTCCAATTGGGAGTGTAGCCTATTTCGAAGATCGTTTTGAATTTGCTCACGCGCACCGGATCGCCGACTCGAAATTTCGCCGGCGCGGCTATCTTCGCGCGACCGCACACCGTGCGCAGCAATTTTTCGGCGACGGTGGGCGTCACGTCCGCCGGACGCATTCGGATCGTTCTGTGTCTGCGACGATTGTAATTCGACAAGAGGCGCGGCAGCGAGTCTATCCATCTGTACGATCCCTGGAGCGTGAAGAGTTTCCACATGTCGTTTTTCAGCGTGCGATTGAATCTCTCCACCACCGACGCTTTCATCACCGAATACGTGGAATAGTGATTCACCTCGCGTTCGTCGAGGATTTTGCGCACGTCGGCGTTGTAGAATTCCTTTCCTTTGTCCGTTTGCAGATTCCTGGGATGTCGCGCGTTTTCGCGAAAGATTTTTCGGAGAGCCGTCGCGACCTCCTTTCCGCCCTTGCTCTTGAGCGGGATCGCCCAGGCGTACTTGCTCAGCACATCGATGACCGTCAGAATGTAATTGTGGCCCGCGTTCGCGCGCGAATAGGGGCGCATCTCGACCACGTCGGCCTGCCACAGGTCGTCGTAACCGCGCACCACGACGCGGCGGCGAGGAAAATTTTTTCGCGCCGGCGCGTGCAATTCTTCGACGAGTCTACGTTTTTCCACGCTCATTTTTGTTTGATAATCTTCAAAACGGTCTTGATTGCGATGATTTCAACCTCGTGCCTATCCGCGGTATTCTTCACGGTGACGAACTCCTCTTTAAATTTTTTTATCGCGTCGCTCAAAGTCTTTTCGAGTTCCGCGATCGCTCCCTCGACGAACCTCTTGTTGGCCGCGACGGCGCCGACCTCCGGCGCGGCTACGCGTCGTATCTTGCGCCCCGACGCGTCGTAGGAATCCTGAGCGTTCAAACGGAGCGCGACGCTTTCCAACGCCGCGATTCCGTTTCCCAAATCTCGGATCGCGTTGTTATTCTTGATCTCTTCGATCAAAACGCTTTTCAGCTGCCCAATCGCGTCCTCGACGTAACTCCTGTTCGCCGCGTCGGTGCCGATCTCCGGCACAGCCACTCTTCGTATCTTGCGCTCCTTCGCGTCGTAAAAATCCTCGCTCATGAAGAGCGCGTTGTTGCGCGCGTAATTGCGCAGGGACTCGATCGAGGAGCGCAATCTCACCGCGGACGCACCGTCGACTCCGTCGCCGCTGCCCCGATTCGTCAGAGACATGCCGAATTTGTTCACGGACATCGCGCTGGCGGGCGCGCGACTCGCACTGACATCGATCGACGCGACCGATCAATTTATGACGAAGCCGGCCTCGCGAAGTTCCTCGATTATCGACAGGATTTCGTTGTCGTGAGCATCGTTGCCGGCCCGACGAGAGGCGTCCAGCAGTCAAAGTCTATCGACCAGCTCGTTGGGATCGTTCCAGTGAACGTAATCGATAGCGTTGTCGGTCAGTCGCATGGCCGACGGTAACCCGGCACCCTTCGTAGTTCCAACTGTGAGAGACAGGTTTACGAGCGGCGCTATTATATTTTTGTACTTCGGTCCCTTGTTGCCCTTGACGGGATTGTCGGCTTTGCCGCCGCGTTTGTGAGCGCTGGTGGAAAAAAGTATGCTCCTGTACGTTAATTTGTCCTTCTCCGTGTAGATTTTAGGGTCGGGTTTTCCCATGAAGATCAACTCGTACAGGCCGCGCGTGCCTTTGTACGGTACACCGTCGATGACCATGGTGTCATCCGGTTTTAGCTTGAATCGCTTGTTTCCCAGCATCGCGCCTTTCTCGCCGAAATGCACTCCGTAAACGGTGTCGAGCTCCTTGTTTTTGTCGCCGCCCAGAAGAGCGCCCAAGTATTCCCGCCCCAACGGTCCTAGTTTGCTAGTCAGAACGTCGCGACTTTCCGCCGTACTCAAAGATTTCCCGGCGGACGTCTCCAACGTGGGAGGCGGAGTCGTCGTTTCCGATACGATCTCGCGTTCTCTGGGTAACAATTGGACCAAATCGTCGCGGATCGGCGTGGAGCTCATCGCGGTCGTCGTCGTCGCGGGAGCCAAACGCGATTCTCCTTTTTCCGCCGTCGCGGTTGTCCCGATTGGCGCGAATACGTCGTTCTCCCAGTAATCGCGCTCCAGGTCGGCGCCAGCGTCGTCGTCGTCGTCGCCGTTCTCGCTGTCCTTCTTCGCTCTTTTCGTCGCTTTCATCTTTTTCGGGAACGCAAAGCCAGCGCCGTCGTCGTCGTCGATTTTGCCCGGTCCTTTACCTCTGCGTTCCACGTCATCGGCGAGCCGTTTCAGAGGTTTGACGATAGGCTCGTACCTCTTTTCCAGAGCGATCTCGCTTTCCATTTTTCCGGCCCTGAGAGCGGCGTACTTTCTGCGAATCGAAGCGCGCGTCTTGGCTATTTCTCGCGCGGTTCTCTCCTCCGCGATCGCGCTCATACTCGCGTCATTCGACGAGGCGCACTGATCGACCCTACAGCACGGCGAAATCGTGGAAGCCCCGTCTGTACCATCCGCCTCGCAACGCGCTGTCCTCCTAGACAAGGGTCTATCACGGCGAAACCGTAGGCGCGCCGCCAACACTCGCGACAGAAGGCGCGAAATTCGTCGTACGACATGTCGATGTTCACGTGATCGTCGTACACGTGTCGCAGATTGGTGCCGTCCTGCCTAAACAGGATCAGCAGATTTGTGTTGTCGCGCACGAGATGTTTCGGTATCTTGGCGTACGTCTGACAGAGATAGAAGCAATCGATATTCGAATGTCGACCCATAGAAAAGTACTCCCTCATTCTGTCTTGCTTGTCGCAGGCCACGTCGTCGAAGATGAAAACCGAGTCGGGAAGCGCCTCGTCGGGCGGAACGACGTCGCGATTGTCGGAAAACGCGTGATAGCCGATCTTGTCTATAGGCTCGAACAATCGTTCGAGATATCGATACTTCGGTTGTTGCAGAGATTTCGAGTACACGTATACGTTCTCGAAACGGAGACCGTGCGGTTGTTCCAGCAGGCTCAGCAGAACGTTCGTCTTACCGCAATTGGAGGGACCGCAAATGATGCAACGGACGACGTTCGGAAGGAGAGGACCGTGCCGGCGCGATTCTCCGTTTCCTCTCTCGGTCGCGGCCGACCCAGCCGACGTTTTGCGATCCAGATTCGAGACTCCTAACGTCGCCGTCTGTCGCACGAATCGCATGTTTGCCTTTTTTTTCTCTCTTTCTCCCTCGAGTTTTTTCGCTCGGTTCGTTCGCGATGAGTCTCTCGATTGCTGGAAAAAAAGAGGGGGAAGCGCGGACGTCGTTTCGTTTCATCACGCGTGCGCAAACGCCTCGCGCGCGGGTATAAGTAGCGCGAGCGTGTCGTCGTATCCGTAGATAAAAATTTCTATTTTCTAAAATCAACGAATCGTTCGCGCGCATCGGTGAGATGTCTCACAGTGGTGTTTCCCATACTGGTGGACGGTTACGAAATTCTCAATCTAACGGTGGAAGAGTTGCAATATATTCCGAAGGTCCTTCTGTTGCGTCAATTTGGGAGATACGTGCACCTGTTGTGGGACCGTTTGCCGGAACATATACAAGCGGATCCCGAGGTGCAGAGATATCGCCCGTGCATGCGACACTACAATCGTCCGTGGCAACGAACGCACATAGACGGTCCACCGCCGCTCATCAAGGACTGCCACGAGTGCAATCGCTTTCGCCCTGTGAACGGTGTATCTTCGATTTCCCGTTCGAACTAAGAAGAAGCGAATGCTCCTCGCGCAACCGCGACTGAATGCGCGGCACCGGTCTGCTCAATCGCGCGATAAACGCTCTTCCCTTCGAACTGCACATACCCGGTTATCAGTTCTGCGGGCCCGGTACGCGTCTAGCGAAGAGACTAGCGCGCGGTGAAGAAGGCATCAATCCGTTGGACGCGGCGTGTCGGGAGCACGACGTCGCGTATTCGCGAAGCGGCGAGCTCGCCGAGCGACACGTCGCCGATCGACGGCTCGCCGAGAGGGCGCGCGAGCGCGTCACCGCGAAGGATTCCACGGCCGGTGAGAAACTCGCCGCGGCGGCCGTATGGGCGGCTATGAAGACGAAGACGAAGCTGGGCATGGGTATGGAACGCAAAAGGAAAACGAGAAAAGGAACGGGATTGAGGAGAAGCGCGAAGATGAGAAGGAAGAAGCGGAGGATACTTCCGACGGCGAAACGCGGCGGCTTCTTGCCCTTTCTACCGATGTTGGGCGCTCTCGGTTCCTTGATCGGTGGCGCGGCCAGCGTGGCCAAAGCGGTGAGCGCCAACAAAGCGGCGCAAAAACAGATCGACGAATTGCAGCGACACAATCGCGCGATGGAGGGTCGCGGGTTGTAATACCTCGCGCCGTATAAGAAGCGCGGAAGTGGCGCGAGGAGAGTCGGCCAAAAAAAAAACCTCGCGTAAAAAGGCGAGGTTAGCGCGTCTACCTCCGTACGGCGTCACGACCGACGAACAGCTCGATCGAGCGGCGCGTCGCCTGCGCGTGCCCTTCTTCCGCGGGGTGTTCATGCGCGACGCTCTGCCGACGAGGGTGCGACGCGCGGAGTGCGGCATCGTGAATCTCGACGACGCGGTGGGACCGGGCACGCATTGAGTCGCTTACGCGAAAAAAGGGAACTCGGCGATCTACTTCGACGCGTTTGGAAATCTCCGCCCGCCGAGGGATCTCGCGCGGTATCTCGGCGACGGTGGCGACGAGAGCACGATCGTGACGTACAATCGTCGCGCGTTCCAGACATTCGATCAGAGAATCTGCGGACAGCTGTGCCTGCGATTTCTTCGCGAGATCGATTGGGGGGGAGCGGGCGGACGATCGACGTTCTCCCGCGATGTCGCTGACGCTCACGTTGACCGGGACCGGCAGCGTTCTCACGGCGAGTCACTTTCCCGCTTTGGATCTGAGCGACGGCGAATACGAACTGGGTTTGGCGACTTTTGAGACGTACAATTCGATACCGAACGTTACGTCCGCGAACAATCGCTTCTACTACGGCAAGGACGACCGGAGAATCGTCGTTCCGGAAGGTTCGTACGAGCTGCGAGCCGTGAGCAGATATCTGCGCGCCGCTCTTCTCCATCGCGAACGTCGCGCCCGCGAGAGAGACAAAGTTAAGGAGAAAGGAGGAAAATCGCGGACCGACGATGCTGGACGGGTAAAAGAAAAAAACCGAACGGAGAAGGACGAAACCAACGACGAGATTTATCGCGCATACGTGGACGAAAACGACGACGATGACAAAGATGGCGACGGTTATGACATATACGGGGACGACGACGGTGGCGACAGAGTGCTCGATCTTCGCGCCAACGAGAATACCATGAGAAGCGAGATAAAGTGCGCCTACCGAGTGAATTTTACAAAACCGAACAATATCGGTTCTCTTTTGGGTTTCTCGAGCGATCGTATTCTAAAACCGAACAAATGGTACGTTTCCGACGGACCCGTCGACGTCATGAGCGTGAACATAATTCGCATCGAGTGCAGTATCACCGCGGGAGCGTACAGCAACGGACGCTCGGTGCACGCGATACACGAATTCGCGCCGAAAGTTCCACCGGGATATAAACTGTCGGAGACTCCGACGCAGATCATTTACCTCCCGATCGTCGCGCGAAACGTCACCGATATCACGGTGCGAGTCGTGGATCAGAAAGATCGACTGATCGACTTTCGTGGCGAGGAGATAACGATCAGATTGCACGTACGTCGTCGTCACGGTTAGTGTGTGTGCGCGTATTCCTGAAAAAAGAGAGAGCGAGAGGAGGAATGCTCGTTCTGAACGGATCTAGCGCGAATTGTACGAACGAGCGAGCTAGCCCGTTCTACAACGAGATCGGAAGCGTAGGAAAGAGAAGAGGCGGAGGAGGGGAACCCGTTCTTAGCAACGCCAACGTCAGATTCCTACGATCGTTGGGTCTCGCCGTGAGAAACGCGTCACCGTCAAACCATTTCTACCTCGAGAGGAAAAATCATGGCCGACATCCTGAGTATCGGCGGTGAGCCGATGTTCGACGAGCGCATCGTCGGAATCGAGACTCACACGTATAACCCGTACGTCAACACGACGTTCGGACACAACGACGAGATACGAATACCCATACAGCAGCAGGATCTGTATACACTGCCGTGCGAAAGTTTCCTGTACGTCGAAGGACGACTCAACGACGAAGGCGCGACGAATGAGGAAGAATACGCGAAATTAGTCAACAACTGCGTCGCGTTTATGTTCGACGAAATTCGTTACGAGCTCGACGGCGTGGAGATCGACCGGTGTAGAAACGTCGGCATAACCAGCACGATAAAGAACTACGTGTCGCTGACCGTCGAACGAGCCAGAAAACTGCAGAACGCTGGATGGAGTTATCCGACGAGCGAATCAAATCTGAACAACGCGTCCCATCAATTCAACTTTTGCGTACCTTTGAATATTTTTTTGGGTTTCTGCGAGGACTACAGACGCGTGGTGATAAACGCGCGATACGAGCTTATCCTGATACGCTCTCGTAGCGACCACAACTGCGTCGTAGATCCGAAAAAGACCGTGCCGAGAGATCCGGCCAAGGATCCTAAAATTACGTTGTTGAAAGTGCAATGGCGTATGCCTCACGTGGCGCTGAACGACGTGACTAAATTATCGCTGTTGCGAACGTTGGAGAGCGGACGATTTCTGAGCGCAGGCTTTCGCTCTTGGGATCTGTACGAATTTCCCCTGCTGCAGAGCACGACCAAGCATTCGTGGGCCGTGAAAGCCGCGCCGCAATTGGAGAAGCCGCGATACGTCATATTCGCGCTGCAGACCGGACGGCGAAACAAAGTCGCGGGCGACGCCTCGAAGTTCGATCATTGCGCGCTCGCCAACGTGAAATTGTATCTCAACTCGGAATTCTATCCCTACGACGACGTGAATGTGGATTTCGAGAGCGACAAGTTTGCCGTGTGTTACGTCCACCCTCTCATACGCCCGGAAAATTTGAAACCTTTTTTAGATTGTAGGAAGACTTTAGTCAGACCTTACTCATAAGAACAACGACTTACCGATAGTAGGATTACCACCGAATAAGTTACCATACTCACTAGCATGACTTACCGACAGTAGGATTACCACCGAACAAGTTACCATACTTACTAGCATGACTTACCGACAGTAGGATTACTACCGAACAAGTTACCATACTTACTAGCATGACTTACCGACAGTAGGATTACCACCGAACAAGTTACCATACTTACTAGCATGACTTACCGACAGTAGGATTACCAACAAATACCGACAGTAGGATTACCACTGAATAAGTTACCACACTAGCGATAAGTCACGACCTGCGCGGTAGGCCTAACCTACCCACTAGCATATAAATATAGAAGATAAGTCACGATATACGCAACAGGCTTGGCCTATTCCAATAATGTATATACAACGAATAAGTCGCAATGCCCACAAGGGTTTAGCCATAGGAATTTTCTCGCAAACGCTTCCTTCAAGTAACGCAAACATAAACCCTCCCAGACCCTTCCTGAAAACTCAGGCCATGACCATATAAGGAGAGAAATCGAAAGCGGAGCCGATGACGCAACTCAACCCTTCCACTCAGGCAACAAAAGGAAGAAAACTCAGGCCATGACCATATAAGGAGAGAAATCGAAAGCAGAGCCGATGACGCAACTCAACCCTTCCACTCAGGCAACAAAAGGAAGAAAACTCAGGCCATGACCATATATGGAGAGAAATCGAAAGCGGAGCCGATGACGCAACTCAACCCTTCCACTCGATCAACCCTTCCACTCGACCACCCCCGCCATCGGGAAAACAGGAATATAAGGACGAACATCCCAAGGGACGCTCTCAGTTCCCCGGAGTCCTACCTCGATCACGGACTCTCCAGTTAAGTAACCACTGAATCCTTCTCGAGTCTCTCTGAATCCAGAACCTTCCTATTCCCACATCGAGAATCTTCCTATCTCCACGTGCGTTACCGAACCCTTCAGCTCTCTCACTACATATAGAATTACGTGTCACCATATATATATACATTCCTGATTGTAATCTTGTTACTTTTGTAATCGTATGTCCTATGTAGAATTATCGTAATATACAATCATTTTTATACAATATCTTACTCTACAAATTCTTACACCTCTTCGCACATCCTCCACTGATCCCACTTACACTACATCCACACACGAGCCAGTGCCGTACGAGCGGCACGTCTCCGCCTGTGGGTATTCTAGTAATTGCAATAAGGCTTCCGAATCACCGGTCCTCCCCTTGTGCCACATCTGCGTACGAGGCAGTGCCGTACGAGCGGCACGCTACCGTCCATGGGTGTCTGGAGAGGGGCAGTGCTGTACGAGCAGCACGCTTTCTCGCCACGAGCAAGGAGAGTCAACCGAAGCGTATTTGTCTTTTAACCTCAATCAGTAGTTAACAAATGCCCAAGACGCGACGAAGCGGACTTAAGGTACGCACCCGCAGGCTCAACCGCCTTTTGTTCGGGACCCCTCCGAATCCATTGTTAGGAGTCCTTTCCGATTACGCGCCCGATCCTGAATACGAAAAGTACTTCGTCGCGAGTTCCGCGTGCAAGGCGGACGCGGGACCGAAACTCGAAAACGTAACTTCAGTGCGCAAAATTAACATCAAAAGTATACAATACATCTACGTTCCACTGGACAAGGCCGAGTCTCGAGCAGATTACCAAGCGTTCCGAAAAGCCCAGAACTATCGGCTAACCCCGATCACCTTCACACCGGGGGGAGATTCCGACAATCCACCACCAGTTCCATCTTGGGAATTCATCGCTTCAATCAAAAGGGACGACCCCCGCCGAATCCGCCTGATCCAACGCCGCGCCGAGATTCTACACCTGTGGTTCGACGCCTCACCACCAGAACACTGGGGCACCGCGGATCACCCATTGGAACTCGACTAAAGGTAAGTGACGACGCCCCTAGGCGCTAAGCGAACGGCATGAGCGAGTCGCGCACGCGACGCCCCGCGCGCCGACTGACCCCATTGGCCTCTAGAATTGCGCGGCGGAATTGGTTATCACGCGCCGTGTGTGTCTTTACTATCTGTCATCAAAATCGTGATAGCAAACACTACCTCTGTGAAGAGTGTTTCCGAGACCTTAACGGGCCCGCAACGCCGCCAGTACGACTGCTTAGTCCGCCATTATATGCATATCGGTTACCGATACAAAGTCGAAGAGTGTGATTCGTGCGACGTCGTGATCGGAGAAATCCAGAGCCCCTCCGCGTGTACCACGTGCTGCGAAATATTCTCTAACGTAAAACGTTCGGTGGAACACGAGGGAGGAGACCAATATTTGGAACGCGAGTTTACGATAATTGCCATCTCCCAAACTAGGGTTTAGCGCTCCATTGTTCATGTGTCCCGGACATCCGGTAAATCGGCAACCTCCGGAGGTAATTTTACCCCCTAGCCCTATCAGAGCGTGGCTAATGACGGGAATCTGTGTCTGGTCGTTGTTTTTCTAAAATAAAACTACGGGGGTCATTATTTGTGAGGATTGCCAGCTTGGCAAATACCAGCCCTTCCGGCAAGATTTCGAAGGCGTCCTCAGGCACTTCGTGCAATACGGTCCGCGGATAGAGTTCCCCACGTGTAGCGAGTGCAGTAAGGTTCTAGCCGACTATCGGCCCGCTTTCGAATGTTACGCATGCACTAGAGTAGAAGAACCGTTTGAACGATTTCTGACGAATCCTCTGAATCAACGGCACGGTGAAGAATTACCGAATCTAAATCTCCCAGTGAGGGTGCGGATCGGGCAAACAATTTGGTGACGAGCGTCTGGATAGCGAATTACCTCGGTCGCAGGTATCCCCGGATAGAGCCCCTTGGCTCGATAACCCGAAAAGCGACTAGTCTCGTATAAGCGATCCGAGTACCGCCCCCTTCGCGGCCGCGATCTATCGGGACGTAACACGTGCTGTACGAGATGTACGCGAAATTTCGAGGAGCGTATTACGGGAACAGTCGCGACGACGCGCTCTTTTCCCCGCGCGAATTTGCGCGGGTAGCTCCGCTCGCGGTGATCGATTGTTCCCGTCAAAACGAATCGGTGAAAAGCGCCACCGTGGACGTGCGCATCGAGTTCAAAAACAAGGAAAACGTTCCGCCGAAAACCACAGCTTTTTGTCTCATCGTTCACGATCGAGTCATCGAGTACAGTCCGCTGACCAACGTGGTGCGCAAAATTATCTAACGGAAATTGAAGTTGTGGAAATACCTTATTCGAGAAACTGAAAATGCGATTGCGAAAATACCTCATCTGGGAAACGGACAAATATGGTTATGAGGTTATTTTTATCCCGGAAACGAGGAGTATATAAATTCGCGGGTTAATTCCATCGTTTCTCAGTCTGTTCGAAACGACCAACTTGAAACGAACGTCTGTTCTTTACTTTTTTTCCAACGCACGGCGGCGCAATGGCGACAGCGGCAACGACGACGACGATCTTCGTCGACCTGCAAGGATTCGCGGTGGGCGACAGATTCGTCGTGAAGGAGGTGGCCGTGTTGCGAAACGAGACACGCGTGCTCGCGCATCACGTGTTTCACGCACCGATAAGTTGGAATCTGTTGACGAGCTCCGAGAAAGCGAGAGCCAGTTGGTTGATAGCGAACCATCACGGCCTTTGTTGGGAGAACGGCGACACGGACTATCGCCAGGCAAAGACGATCATTCGACGCGCGGTGCGCGACAACCTGGACAAGTTGCGTGAGACGGAGGAGACGCCCGACGCGCGAATCTACGTGAAAGGTCTCGAGAAGAAGAAATGGCTGCAGGAGATTCTCGGCGACGTCGACGCGACGATCGTGACCGTCGACGCGGAATACGAGGACGTCGATCGGTTGGAGTCTCTTCACACCGATCGCGCGTTTCGTTGCCGGCGTCACCAACGGTGCTGCGCCATGGAGAACGTGATGAAGTTGCGCGATTGGTGGATCGAGCGACGCGAATGTTTCGCCAACATCGACTCCGCGAATTGAAATACTTTATCAATTTGTGTAAAAAAAAAAAAACGTTATATATTACTGGTTTAATATAATTTTATTTTATTAACGTATTAATCGTTTTATCTTATTGCGTTGCTCGTTTTTTTTATTTTGTATATATTGTGTTTAATCGTTTATTTTTACTCCATTGTATCATATATATCCTTCTATCTATATTTTATCGAATAAAGATCGACGTAAAATCTATGACAAACGGTGTTCCTCTTTTCGCATACCACCTCAGTATTTATATACGTATACATTATATGCTACCGAGCGCGTAACAATGGTCGGTCGCGGCAGCGCGTAACAATGGCCGGTCGCGGGAACGCGACAAACAGAGAAACGGCGAGCGAAAGCGAGAGCGCGATACGGGAGTGGGGCTCCAGCGCGAAATGCGGTTAGGAACGCAAGCGAGCGAGCGATAACGCCAAGCGTCAGATCGAGTGCGAAAGCGAGCGGTGACGAAAACGCGATATCGTTAAAACATTTATTTTCACTGTTAATATTTTATTTGTAATACAATATTATATAGCATATTATACATAAACTTCTGTCATTTAATAACATTTTTTTTCAATATATCGTTTTTCACATTTTTTCGCATTTTTTTCACATTGGGAGACGCAACATATGGCGACGGGGACATCGTCGTTGTCGGTCACTGTTTCTTGGCAGCTCAGGTTCGGAGAATTCCCCCCCTCGTCGTCGTCTCTCTCGCGACGACCCGCCTCTTCGCGCGAGTCCAGCCGCGCGATGTCCCTATGCATCCCATGAAGTTTCGTCACGAAGAATCTGATCTGGTTCCGAGATTTTTTCACCCAGGAAGTAATGATAGCCCTACGCAAAAATTACAATTAATAAATATAAACAAATATAAATATGAATAATAAATATAAATAATTGTAAATAATTGTAAATATACATAAATATAAAATTTATCGTTTGATTATATTATAAGAAATAATTTCGCGTTTGAAAGCGATACTCACGTTCTTTCGAGCATTGCGGCGTCCTCGTCCACGTGAACGGTGAGATGCAAAAAGGGAGGCACCTTTTCCGTTAAGCACTTCACGCGCTGCTGCAACTGTCGCACCATGTTGCAATAATCCTCAATCTCCCTCGTCAGGGCTGTATTTTGATTTTGTAATATATCACACACGCATTTTAATTCGTTAATTTTTTCCATCGTCTTGAGTTCACTCGAAGACTACGCCCGAGTCTAGTCTCGAGTTCTTATATATGGTAAAAAAAGGGTGTTGCCCATGAGTGTTGAGATAGAAAAAATATACTAAGAATAGCATTGTATTGCGTGAGAAAATTATAAATCGATGAAAAAATACGCATCGAGGAAAATAAGTAATGCATTGTATTGCGTGAGAAAATTATAAATCGATGAAAAATACCAATCGAGGAAAATAAGTAATGCATTGTTTTTTATCAAGCCGACTCATCCGCCGGACTCAATAGCATTTTATTGCGTGAGGAAAATATAAATCGAATGGAAAATACGCATCGAGAAAAATAATTAACGCATTTTTCCTTATCGGGCCGACTCATCCGTCGGGATCTTCGACGCATTTTTTTTTACGCCCGAGACCCCCCGCCGCGCCGCCACCTATCCGAGTTGTCGCTAACGAGCGTCATCGCGTAAACGTTCGCATTCGGAGCGCTCGTCGAGATCGCGCTCAAACCGCGACGCGCCGTCATCGCGGTTTCACCATCTCTCTCTCGCTCTCGACGATGCGACTCGCGTACATAATCGCGTTAACCGCGTGTTTTAACGCCGCGACGTGCATCAATTCCACAATTACGGACGACAATTACGCGTTCACGTTCGAATACCTGCTGAAATACGGATATCTGTCCAACGACGTGGACGCGATTCCGGTTCAGAGACGAAACGACGTTTTTTGCAAAGCCTTCAAGGAGTTTCAGAATTACTACGATTTACCCGGCGACGGAACGCCCAACAACGAAACGCTGAAATTCATGAGTAAACCGCGATGCGGTTTCCGAGATATCCTGAAGCACGGAACGAAAGCGAGCCTGTCCAAATGGCCGAAGACGCACCTGACGTGGCATTTTCACTTAGCCGACGAAACCGAGTTGAGCACGGCGCAGGCCGCGTTCGACCTGTGGTCGCAGCATTCGGCATTGACGTTCGAACACTCCGAAACGCCGAACGCCGACATTATAATATCTTGGCGACGCCTACTACACTATAACACGAACATCGAGGTAAACGGAGCATTGTGCTCGGACAAATTCGACGGCCCCGGCAACGTGCTCGCCCACGCGTCTCTCCCGACGGACCAAGCGGGATTCATTTCCGAGGTGTACGTCGACGGGGACGAGCCGTGGCACATTTACGTCAACAAACATCCCGCGGATAAGTTTTCCCTGCATTACACGTTGACGCACGAGATCGGCCACTCCCTCGGATTGCCGCACAACAGGCGCACAACATCGGTGATGTTCGCGATACAGCCGGACCAGCAGTATCCGGTGAAGCTCGACCAAAACGACATCGCCGACATTCAACGTTTGTACGGTGAAAAAATTCAGAACGATAAGCCGCGTCGGACGCCAGCGCCGCCGCCACCGCCGCCGCCGTCGCCGGACCTGTGCAGCCTCGATCGCGTGAACGGGATATTGATTTTGGAAAATCGAATGTACATCTCGTACAAACGTTACGTTTGGTCGGTCGATCTGGACGGTAGGACGTACAACGGACCTTTAGCCCTCTCGAATCAGATGAGCTTTCTTCACGACAATTACACGCGCTTGAGCGCTGCCTATCAATCCCCGTCTGGCGATCTCATGGTGTTCGTAGATAATTTGGTATACTTGGTTCAATATCCGGAATTTAGTCTGCGGCCAGGTTGGCCGAAGACCCTGCAAGAACTCGGATTTCCCGAAAACGCGCTGATCAACGGAGCGGTGAACACCCACAGAGGACGTTCCTACGTGGTGTTCAACGGTAACGCGGTGGGCGAGATAGACGAATGCGACCAGGACAAGAGAGTCGCCAAATTTACGCCCCTCGAGGCGACGTTTTCCGGAATACCGAAAGGCGTGACGTCGATATTCCGCTACATCGACGGCAATCTGTACTTCACCACTCGGGCGCAGTTCTACAAATTCAACGAATTTACTAGGACCGTCTCGTTGGCCGGTAAATTCGATCTGCAGATACTGAATATCGTCTGCCCTAAGGCCGACCTGCTGCAGCAGTTGCGCGATCTCCTCGATCGAATCGTACGCCTCGACGATAACTCGCTAACGTCGGCGAGCGATTATTGGAACGATGACAACACCGGAGTTCGGCTCTCCGATTTCCGCATCCGCCGAAGGAAGTAGACTACCGCGCAAATTTCCCACACCGCGCCACGCGCGACATAAGTCAGATCTTTCCTACTTATACCGACGTGTCCCTTCCAAGGCATCAGTGTCGCGTCGTCGGTTGAATACGACGCGTCGGAAAAACAATCAGAAAAGAACGGTTACCGCGGCGCGAAATGTTCTCGACATTGGCCGATCGACCCGCGCCGAGGAGTATTTCTCCTACGGAGACGGCGGATTCGGAGGCGAACGACAACGGCAATAAAAGGCGGAGGATCAGTTCGATGGACTATCGCCATTATCTTCCTCGTCGCCAGGAATCGCGTCGCAGCTCTCATCCTCCAACCGACGCGCCCGTCGAGGACGATCGTCGTCGTCATCATCAGGAGTTTCGTTCCAACTTTCCCGTCGAATTGCCCCCTGTGCGCATCCTGACGACGCGTTATCTGCTGACGACGACTGGCTACAAGTACATAGCCATAGGTATCACGATCAAGACACCGTGGTACAGTATTCATACCACGCCTTCGTACGTGGATATCGCCCTGGGGGACAAACAAGGAAGGGAAATCTCCCTGACGCTCGACATGTGGAAAGGACTGATCGAGCGCAAACGCGACGTATTGTCGTGCATGGAACGCGCTCTTTCCGACGTAACTCACCCCCCCTCGCCGATGTCAATCGGAGGGATGACAATGCGATTCGGAGTGATCAACAACGGGCCGATCGTACGTATGGAGCTACCCAACCTGGCTCGCGTGGCGATGGTGCGCACAACCCTGCTCAAGCTGTACAATCTCCAATTTTGCGTGGATCGCGTCATCCGTGCGCTGAGCGCGGCGACCGAGGAGGTCGACGCTAAGTTTTTGCGCTATCGGGAGATAGCCGCCGCCGCGATGAAAATGGAAACTTCGATTCAGCCTGAGATACAGAAGAGCGATTTCTTCGATCCTGACAACATCGTCGACTGCGAGATAGCCGCGCTATGTTTCGACTCCTTATAACGATGTCGCGTCTACGAAATGCATATATTCGCGCGAGCGAAACAATGTAAACGCGCTTGTATTATTTTTGAATAAAAAAAAACTATATGCGTATCTCATCTGTGCACTCTCTCTTTCCGTTTCCCCCTTTTTTCCCAAATCCGTATACCCATCTCCGCGGTCGCGGCGATCGCGACGTCGAGTTCGAACGCGCGTTACATAAATTATCGCGAATCGCGAATCGCGGGTCAAACGCAAGGTGAATAAAAAATTGTCGCGAACGAAGAGAGACGAATCGTCTCGCTCGTTCTCTTTCTCGACGCGTCGCGTCGGGGACGGGCGGGAAAACCGCGAGACGAAAGGAGGAAAACCGCGAGACGAGACCAAATTGGGAAACGATGAGAGCGACCGCGACGCCAAGTTCGAACGCGCGTCGAAAAAAGAAATTGTCACGCGTCGATCGAACGACTAGACGATGAGTCATCTCCATCGATCCCGACGAGTCGGGAAAACCACGTGCTGCCCGTCGCCCGCCGCGGGATCGAAACGACCTTCGGACCGAAAGTTGAAAAACAAAAACAAAACAAAACGACGACGACGGGCGCGCGACACCCCTCCCCCGCGAAACGAACCGTCCGGAACGCGTCGTTCTCCCCCCCATCCCCGAAACGTCCGGACGAGCGACCTCGAACGAGTTCGAACGAGTTCGGACGCGCCCGAACGCGCGCGCGCGACCGACGACGATGAAAAGAAAAGAAAAAAATAAAAACGAACGAAAAATATCGACCCGCGATTCTCCCAAAACCGCCGTCGGTAACGGCGCGAGCGCCGCTCCGAGCGCCCTCTCGGAAAATGCCCAAATCCCCGCTACGAGCCCCCCCGTTGGCGGCCCTGCCCCGCGCCGAACCCCCGTTGGCGGCCCTAACGCACCCAACCTTTCGTCAAATGTTCCCCTCGCGTCGCGCACCCCCTCTCGCCCAGTTTTCGCTTCCCCCCGCATAGCCCCCCCTCCGATGACCCTTTACACTGTCCCTCGACCCCCGCGCCCACCGCTTCCGGCGCTCCCCCCGCGGCAGCGAAGCCCCCCCCGACGCCGCGTAACCGCAAGCGAGATCCCTGAGTGTAGAAATATCTGTTGCCTCCCTACTAGCATATTATATACTTATGGAAATATTCAAATTGTAATATGGGGCATTCTTTGTCAAATCGGACACTTCCCCCCTGTCCAAAAATGGGGGCAACCGAAAAATTTCTTTTAGAGCTCATTTTATAGCTATATGCATGTACTTTCGTTTTAACTCTGGCCTCTACTATTCTTGTTTCCATTTCGCCCCATTCCTTGTTTAACTCTTCCCCAGTTTTCTCTGCTTCCCCTATTTTTTCTATAAACGCCTTTACTCCTTCCTTATTCCAAATTCCCTTGCTTCTTTTTTTTCAACCTCTCCCTCTAGCCTCCTTTTCGGTCTTTCTTCTTAGCACCACTTCCAAAGGATGGTGATCCGAATTCACTCTATTCCCCACCGTCATTCTCACAACCCTCTCTCTTACTTCTCCTTCCCCGATTATATAGTAAATTACCGTAGATCCTCTTCCTCCTGTGAACGTGAATTCCCCCTCCTCGTCTCCGCTCATGTTCCCATTGAATATTTCCCATCCTCTCTCCTCTATGCTATTCACCAAAAGCCTCCCCTCTCTATCTATCTTCTTATCCTTCGATTTTCCCCCCTTCATCTTCCTTCTTTTATCCCACTTTTCCTCCTCTATACCCCCTCCCTGCCTTCCTGTCCTTGCATTAAAGTCTCCCCCAACTATCGTATACCTTCCTTCCTCTTTTCTTTCCATTATTTATCCTACTTCCTGCAGGGTCCCCATTTCCTCTTGCTTTGCATACAGCCCTACAATTCTCCAGCTCTCCCTATCTATCTTTACCCTTCCTACTATCAGCCCCTCCCTACCTGTTTCTATTTCAGTTCCCTTCTCCTTTAGCCCCTTTCTCATCCTCATTATCATTCCTTCTATCGCTCTCTCTTTTTTATTCTTTTTCTTTGCATATTGCACTCCGCATTCGTACCCTTTTGGCAACCTACCCCTCACTCTTTCCCAACCCTTTTCTCCTATCCACGTCTCCATTAAGACTATCACATCTTCTTTCTTTAACCCCTTCCAAAATTTCTTATCTTTATTTTACAATCCTGCCACATTCCAGAATACTACCCTCCAATGCATTGTTGTGCCGCGCCGTGAATTATGTCTCAGGGCCAGCACCGGGTTTCGTTGATCCGCCGGAATGGTGATAGGACAACACTCCTGTAGTATAGCATTTCTATATAGAAGTTAAGAGGCCGAGTATCGGTAACAGCGTAAACAGGAGGGGCGAACCCCGAATTTCGGAGTATGTGGCAGTTCGGTACGGAGCCTCGATGTACGCGCTTCGGCCCGCGGCAATGTAATTGTTAACTCGTTAAATAAACAATAACAATACTACAATTGATGACGAGTATTTACGAGTGACCGCGTGTGCATAAGGAAGTCGGCAAGTAAGTGCAGTGGAGAGAACCGAGAACGGAGCAGGGCTAATGAAGAAGAAGTACGAGAAAACCTCCTGGATTTACAAGCTTACAAAACCGCAAATAATAATAGAAGAGCTCAAAACATTCAATACGGAGTACGATAAATAGGCATCCATCAATGTATTAAGAAGGCAATTAGCTAAAACAGTGAAACGACAAGCAGTACAGGGAGGTATAGCCGACAACACTAGCGATAAAGATGCCTCATCGGCCGAGGAGACCGGGGAAGATCAGTCAACGGAAAGAAAGGAGACTAGCGAGAAGGCGAAAGCGGGGACAGGCGCGGCAACGGATGGGCTGAAGAGGAAAGAAGATACCGAGAGTGTGAAGGAAAGGACGAGCGAAGACGTAAACACGCCGAAAATGACAGGAAAAGCATCGAAACTTTAATTCCAACTTGGAGTAGATGACTGGGATACATTCGTAGAATGGTTAGAGCAGTGATCGGCAAGTGGGCACTGCTGACACTGCTCTTGGGCGCCCAGCTGCCCGCGGGCAATAGCTGAGCCCGATGGGCGTTAGGGAGTGGGCGCGGGGAGCGTCGCGCTATTCAGAAGAGCATCAAAGATATTTTGATATACAAAATCAGATGACCCAAAAATTAACATAAAATAGTAACAATGTATAATTTTGAATAAACGGTTCTTATATATTATAATAATAACGCATATATAAAAGTTTTATAGATTATAATATAATTAATAATATAACATAATATTATAATAACAATTATTACAAATTATTGTTAAATGTAAATTGTAAAAAAAAGTTAATGTTAATTGTTTTTAATTAGAAATTTAAAAAGTATAACACAAATAACAAATATCTAATTCATATTTGATTTACAATTGAAATCTGATATTATTTGCGATATATCGGGTGTTATTGTCCTGACACAACTTAAACGAAGTATTGCGTTTAAATGTGAATCTGTTAAATGTCCGCGTAATCGTGATTTATTTAATTTTATAATAGAAAATAATTGTTCACATAAATATGCAGAGCCAAACATACTCATTATTTTTGCGGCGCGAGCGTGTAGTCGAGGAAAACGCACTAGAGGTACATGTGAATAAAATTGTACAATGTCAGTTGTTGTATGGAAACGATTTGTAAGGAAAGTGTCACATTTCAAATCAATTAATTCTAATTGTATATCTGCGGAAACGATATTAATATCAATAGTAAAAGGTGTCATAAAGATAAGCAAATCTATTTCTAAAACATGCATTTCCCTGAAGCGACGGTCGAATTCACCATGCAATAATTGAAGTGAATTTATATACTTTTCGTATTGCTCATCTTCAATGTGCATGGCAACAGATGATAAATTCGGAAAGTGCAACAACTGTCGGGATTGAAATTGATTAATCCATAAATTAAGTTTCATTTTAAAAGAGCGAATTTGATCAAACATATAAATAATTAATTTATCCTTGCCTTGTAAAGAATAATTTAATGTATTTAAATGATTAGTGATATCCGAAAGAAAAGCATGATCGACGATCCAGGAAGGCTGTGACAGTTCAGGTACAGATCTATCTGAAGGAATTGTGGATGCGGTAATACTTGGAGTGATTTCGTGATTCCAGTATAGCAAAAATCTATTTAATACTTACAATTAGTGATACAGCCTAGCAACGGTCCTCTTAGTCCCGCGGGCTACATTGTATTCGATCATAAAACTCCGGTGTTTATGCAGCGTGTAGCCGCAGACGAGGAAAACATCTCGTATCCATAAATATTTACTTCTGGCATTTGCATGTGTAAATGTTTATTATTTTAATATTATATATACGTATTTACTGTTTATATGTCATGTATACATATTTAAGGGTTAATTGAGCGTCAGAGATAAGCAGCTGAGTGCGATAGGCGCAACGCGCCCGTGCGCATATACGCACTGTTTTATTAATAAAAATCAAGTTATCTGTAACAGTTACACGAAAATAATTGTCCGCTGAGGTTTTTGCAGTGAAAAAGTGCTCAACTGATGCAGTGAAGGTGAAGGATGCCACGCGCTCGCGCGCATAGCGATGCGCCGTATCTTTCAGTCGTCAGCTGAGCATTTTCCAACCGCGAAAAACTCAGCGGACCATTATTTTCGTGAAACTGTTAAAGTTGACTATAACTTCTCCAAATTTCAGCTTTCTAGTATAAGTTTAACTCAGCGCATATTTTTCGCATGTTTGCCATGGCGAGAAGCTGACGTAACAACCCCCCACCATGAAGTCAGCTGACTATTATTTTCCGTTTATTTAGATCATAATAAACGTACAAACAAAGTCTCAGCTTTCTTTTGTCGGTTATTTTTTATTATAATTATACGTTGTGGGTGGCTGCCGCGGCAACACCCACCGCTACCATGGAAAGTGACATTCACTTCGTTTATTAGCAGACCGAATTGAACACTAGCCGAAAATCTCAGATTTCTTAAAATAATTCACTTAAAATGGCAGCTGGCTCCCGGACTATCGGGACATACTGTCTCTGCCGCAATTTCGAGACATTGCTTGACAAAATGGACCAATGCTAAATGGACGTGATTCGCGTGCAATAAGATGAGCAATTTTGTAACTAGCATACAAAAAGCAGGCTTATTTAATTCCGATTCTTCTATCAGAAGCGGATTCCATAGCGGTCGTCGTAGTCTCCTCCGTGGCCTTCATTTGCCTGGTCCTTTTAGCCGGCCTTCTGTTCATAATGAGAAAGAGGCAAACGAGGTTCAATTACGGTGCACGGTGCCGGCCGGTATCCTTGGACGTCTACAGCCTCGACAGCGTTTCGGCGTACAATAGCGTAAGGCGCAAAGGTGCGGCAAGATCCTCCAAGAGAAGTTATGGCAACCCGACTTTCGAAAAAATAGACCTGACGGGCGCCCGTGCCCAATTTCACGCAACCACTAAACGAATGCTTACGGTATTTTAATGGTATTTAAAAGTGTGTCGCCACAGTGTGTCGGAGAAGGAGCGAGAAGGGGCGGGAGGGAGCAAGGCGCAAAGGTGCGGCAAGATCCTCCAAGAGAAGTTATGGCAACCCGACTTTCGAAAAGATAGACCTGACGGGCGCCCGTGCCCAATTTCACGCAACCACTAAACGAATGCTTACGGTATTTTAATGGTATTTAAAAGTGTGTCGCCACAGTGTGTCGGAGAAGGAGCGAGAAGGGGCGGGAGGGAGCAAGGCGCAAAGGTGCGGCAAGATCCTCCAAGAGAAGTTATGTGGCGGATTAATCCGAGACGTATGTGGTGATATTTATCACAATAATCTATTATTAGTTGTAATATTACGCGTACTTTCAGCCAGCGTGATTTAAAATTCGAAGTATAGGCGCCAATAAAAATTCACGAATGTAGAAAAAAACGGAATAACTAAAACCAGACGCGTAAATGATGCGCGAAAGTTTTATTTTTATTTGCATTTTACAACCTTATCTTCCAAGAAATGTAATTAACAAATACTGGTTGAAAAATATGTAAAATAGAAATAAAAATAAAACTTTCGGGAGATTTCACTACTCCAACCGGAACTATATGTTTCAACTATGTGACAAAATTTAGTCGGCGCGTAGTCAAGGTTGGAAGATAAGGTTGTAAAATGCAAATAAAAATAAAACTTTCGCGCATCATTTACAGCGCCTGGTTCCTTCCCGGGAAAAAATATTCATATCTGACAGTATATATTTATATATGAACATGTAAAACTTATATATGTTCATATATGTTCATATATAAATAAGATATGAACAGATATAAGTTTTACATGCCCATATATAGAGCGTTTATATATATGTATATATGTGTTTTAAGTCCGACAAAGTCCATATTGGCACGCAGCTTAAAAAACTGAAAAATGTATTTAATAATAATTGATATTGTGAAATATTATTAAGCACCTAGATCCACTTCGACCAAAAACGGCATCTCATTGCTTGTGTTATTTTAAATTTTTCTTTTCTTCTAATTTTGCATAAGACACTTAATCTTTTTTAATTGACATATTAATTTTTATCAAATATTTTTATAAACAATGAAATTTTACCTTCGTAAAAAAAACTGTTATATAATATATATTATAGTTCTTATAAATAAATATATTAATCGTATTATTTTGCAAACATAATATCTTATAATTTAAACTGAAAATCATATATAATCATATATGAACTTATATAGTCATATAAGATTATATATGATCAGATCAGATATTGCATCTCAAAGTATCCGATAGATGGCATTCGATGGGATCTGTTTCTCGTATTTAAAATTTGACCAACAGTGTTATAAGAATGGTATCAAAAGACACGACACTGTCTCGCGCTATGAAGCGGCACAATTTTTGTATCAGTTGTATCGTGGAGTCCACTTTTATAATAAAGTGGCACACTTAAAAAATAACTTTTGAAAATATATAACAATGTTCTGAAACTTACTTAAATATATATGTCCAGATTGAACTGTGTCAGTTCGTATCTGATCATACCTGATCATATCTGATCAGATATTAACATATACAATAATACCAGATCATATATCCTCAGATCTGGCCAATTTCCATATCTGACCATATATGGCCAATCATATATGATTATATATGATCATATATGAATATTTTTTCCCGGGTTAGTTAATAGCCCACGCGTAATCGTGGGTCCCAATGTGGGTTATATCCGTGTTTATTGTTCCCCGTTAAGCCGGCTACACACGTTCCGGTAGAACTGTCAGGTATGCCTGCGCAGGCATGCCTGTGCAGGTCTACCGGATGCCCGTAGTGCACCCATTATCATCTACACGTTCCGGTAGACCTGCACAGGCGTGCCTGCGCAGGCATACCTGAAAGTTCTACCGGAACGTGTATAGCCGGCTTCTTGCAACATCGAGATACAATATAAGCCCGTAGACTGGCATATACATTTAGTTATTCTGTTTTTGTCAATCAGAGAAGAGACATCACACAACATGACGGATTCCAGGGAAGTCATACCATACTATTGTTCGCCAAGCGGTGACCCGGAGGAGGATAAGGTCAGTCCTATACCATTCTCCCTTTTCTTCTTTTATCATACTATTATATAAAACCCGACTGTTTGTCTGTCCGTCCGTCCGTCCGTTCGTCTGTCCGCGAACTACTTATTTGTTAGTGGACCGAATTTTTATCAAGAGTACATGAAATAGGGGTAGAATTTCCCGGGGAGTGCTATAAAGTGTATAGTTTATTGCTACCGATTTTCTGGAAACTGATTTTTTTAATTTCTTTAATTTTTTGGGAAATAAGTACTCGACCGAATCTCAAAGAATTGTATATGAAACGGGGATAGAATTTTCTGGGGAGTGCTATAAAATGTATAATTTTTTGTTACCGATCTTTTTGGAAGCCGATATCAGAAATTTTTCCAATTTTTCGGGAATTAATTGACCGAATCGCAAAGATTCTATTCTCTTTATTTCTTTCTTATAGTATGCAAATATTTAATGAGAAACGGAAGTCAATAAGATATCATATACGGACAGACGGACGGACAGACAAACAGTCGGATTTTATATTATAGTATGATATGATGTAATGAAATAAAAAAAAAATATTTAAGATACATACCTTTTTTCTTTATCTCTCTCTTTCTCTCTCTCTCTTTCTCTTTTTCTCTTCCTTTTTTTCTCTTTCCTTCTCTCTTCCCTTCTCTCTATCTCTCTCTCTTATAATATGCGAATATCCTTTTTTCTTAAAAAACGGAAAGACAGAAAGTCAATAAAATATCATATTCATGAAATAAAAAAGACATAAAACAAAGAGATGGAGAGATTGAAAGACGTAATTTTTTTAAAATATAAATTTTATATTTAAGATACATACCTTTTTTTTTTGTATCTCTCTTCTCTCTCTCTCTCTCTCTCTCTCTTTCTTTCTTATAACGTGCAAATCCCTGGTAACCATATCCGATAGAAAACGATTAAAAACGGCTATATCTGTATCGTTTTTAATCGTATCTTATCGGTTCTATCGTTGCATATTTAAAAGACAGATAAAACATTAATCGAATCGAATCGGTTTCTATCGTTTTAGGTCCGAATAAGAAAATAACTATAAAAATTTTATAGTTATGAATCGTTTTCTATATGTACAATTATTGCCCGTCTGAATCAATCGTATATACACGATATAATATGTATCGTTATTTATGGTAATAATTTTACCGTATGCATTAATACGGATATATAAGAATAAAATGATAGACATCTTATCGATATTTATATGACTTAACCGAACCGATACATCTATCGTTTCTTATCAGGATTTTCTGACATACAACTTATCATCTTCTTTATGGCAGCAAATCGGTTCGTTTTTTATCGTATTAATGATATAATTGAATCGTTTGAAAACTTTCTACTTTGCATATGTTTTTATAAGGTTAAAACGATAGACATCTCGTCGATATTTATACGACTTAACCGAACCGACACATCTATCGTTTCTTATCAGGATTTTCCGACATACAACTTATCATCTTCTGTACGGCAGCAAATCGGTTCGTTTTCTATCGTATATTAATGATATAAATTGAATCGTTTGAAAACCTTCTATTTTGCATATGTTTTTATAAGGTTAATACGATAGACATCTCGTCGATATTTATACGACTTAACCGAACCGACACATCTATCGTTTCTTATCAGGATTTTCCGACTGACAATCATCTTCTGTACAACAGCTAATCGTTATCTATCGTATATCAACGATATTAACCGAATTGTTTAGAAGCAGCAGACGGAAAAAATTTCTATGAAAATCATATTTTGTGAATACCCAGACAGCACCAAGTCCAAAATCGGGACATAACACGTCTTTTAGATGCTTTTTAGACGTCTTATGTCCCGCTTTTGGACATGCGTGCTGTCTGGGTATTCATAGAAATTTTTTGATTTTCATACATTTAATAATTCAGATATATGAAAAACTATGAATAACTACAATTTTTTATACTTTTTCACAGAAAGCTATGGATTTTTATGAAAAATTAAGTTGAATATACTAATTTCTACGCGTGCTGTTTTTACGCCAGAAGAGCTGAATCAATTTTGATACTTTTTTATAGAAAATTATGAAAAATAATTTTAACTATATGTTAGATAAACTTTCACGGAATTTTTAATAATAAATAAACGCCAATCTGTAATTAATCTTAATTTATTAAAAATATATTTTATATAAGTGTACAAATATGAAGAATTATGAACAGATACATTTTGTTTTTTAACTGATAATTAAAGTGATATATAATATACATATAGTTATAATGTTTCAAATTGGTTCGGCATTGTACAAAGAAATTTGTCACATTTCATTTCGACGACCACAAGTTTACGTTTTATCAGCTGAATCGGAATTATTTTTTCATCTTGTGCTTCGCTAGTAACTTGTAACATATGATTTATTCTTAATTGATTAGACCGCAGGCATGGTTGTCAGAACTTTACAAACGACAAAGCAACATTTATTTACAATAATAAAACTTAATATTTCGATAATTGTATCATCGTCTAATTGTACTACAGAATCGTTGGTTTTAATAGTTTTACTGTACGCTGCAGTGTGGAGCACAATTCCGCTAAATATGCACCTTTCATATACATGTACCTCTTTATTATTCATGAAATTCTTATAATAGTTACTATGACACTTTAACAAGCTATAATATTTATCCGCATTTTGTACTAATTTTGGAGCACCTGAAAAGCACCTCCCAAGTATTTTGCAACATGAGTTTCTGATAGAATACCGTAAATAAACGATTCACTAATTATATTAAAAACGATAGAAACTGATATATAGCTCATAAGATATGTTTACGATAGGATTCCAAGTATTTTGTAACGTGAGTTTCTGATAGAGTACCGTAAATAAACGATTCACTAATTATATTAAAAACGATAGAAACTGATATATAGCTCATAAGATATTTACGATAGGATTCCAAGTATTTTGTAACGTGAGTTTCTGATAGAGTACCGTAAATAAACGATTCACTAACCATATTAAAAACGATAGAAACTGATGTGCAGCTGAGAAGACATTTACGATAAGATTCCAAGTATTTTGTAACGTGAGTTTCTGATAAAATACCGTAAATAAACGATTCACTAACCATATTAAAAACGATAAAAACTGATGTATAGTTGATAAGACATTTACGATAGGATCCCAAGTATTTTGTAACGTGAGTTTCTGATAGAGTACAGTAAATAAACGATTCACTAACCGTATTAAAAACGATAAGAAATTTTTTTATCGTTTTCTATCGGAGATGGTTACCAGGGATATCCTCTTAATCGCTTTCTCTTTTTCTTATAATGTGCGAATATTTTCTAAGGTGGTCCTTTCGCGGACCCAGCTAGTCAAGTAACAGTCCGTCATGAGGTAATTGAAAACAGACATATTGACAAACATTACACAACATCCCAATAATTATAATAATATAATATGATTTTACACGCACGATTTAATCGTATTTAATTATTTACTAATTAAAAAATATCACAATAGTAGTGCGGTTGGACTCGATTTAGGTTAGGTCAGGCATAACAGTACGAGTAAAGCAATATGCGATTGGACCACTACTTATTTAACCTCATATATCAGAGCAAAACATTCGGCAAGCCTTTATTTTCAAGGTATGTACGAAATCCGGAAACTTCAGGGAATATTTTAAGACATGAATAATGTATTCATCTGATCGCTAAGTACATGTATTATTCGTTGAAAACCTCGGACGTGGCGATTTGCATCATTCTATCTTCTCGTTCATTAGATGTAAACAAGGATAGAATGACAATGGCACGCTCCGCGAACGCACATTTAGAATGACTTATTTCTTGTAAAGTGTCGGTAACCTCACTTGATTTTTCGTACACATGCCCCTTATTACTGTATATTTAACATATATCAAATTTAGGTACCTATCTAATACTTGTTCTCACGAAAGGACCACCTTAATTGCTCGCGACACTCACGAATTGAAATGCCTGATTTATTAGTTTTGACAGATAATATATGAAAGTAGCAACTTATCATATAATTCACTTAAAATTGTTCGACTTATGAACGATCTCATTTGTTAATTTTTTTAATTTATTCCAAAAAATCGGTAACATGGAGATCGCATGCGCGCGTAGACAAAGACAGAAAGGGCCTATATGCAGCGTTCTTTTTCTATTCCTATATCGCAGCCTCTTACGTGCTAACATATGACTCGCGCACTTCATTCTTATATCTCTATGATCGGTAACGAAAAGCTATACACATCATACACTTTACAGAACTCCCCGAAAAATTCCACATATATATCTCTATGATCGGTAACGAAAAGCTATACACATCATACACTTTACAGCGCTTCCCGTAAAATTCTAAAATTCTACCCCTACTTCATATACAATTTTTTGCGATTCGGTCAATTAATTCCCGAAAAATTGGAAAAATTTTTGATACCGGCTTCCAAAAAAATCGGTAACGAAAAATTATACATTTTATAGCACTCCCCGGAAAATTCTATCCCCGTTTCATATACAATTCTTTGAGAGAATTTTAAAATTCTTAAAATTTTTCGAGAAATAATAAGTATTAATGAACAACATTTCTTTAATAATAATACCCATTTTTGAATATTTTACTGAATAAATGAAATAGTTTAAAGAAAAACGACTCTCGGGCGAAGCCCGGGACATCAGCTAGTAATTTTATATTTTAATTCTCCGTTCAATTCATATAGGAACTTTTGGAGCCGTTCAAATACATTCAAAGTGTAGAAAATAATAGATGCACAAAATTAACGGTGGCGTTTAACTACTGGTTAAGGATACCAGCTGATAAACTGCGTCAAATCAACAATATAATAAGCATCGTCTACAACGTGTGCATTTTGTAAGTTACATTTTATTGTAAAGCATCATCGACTTTTATGTATATGTGCGTTGTTTAATTTTTTAGATTCGACGATATACAAGATGGATCTATTTGGCGGGATGGCATTCCCGTTACCCATTCCGTATATGGGCTTTGTGACACAATAAGTACCACAAATTATATGCAGGCTATTGCTTTAGAAAAAGCAATTAAGTTACATCCCGAAGTAAGTATTAAAAACATAAATCAAAAAATGTGAAATAGATACTTTTCGTAAATTCAATATCCCTCATTATTGAATTGAATTTAGACTTTTCAAGAATGTCATATTTTTTAAAGTATCCACATTACTATATTTCAAGAATTGCAATATTATATCATAGATAATTGAATTTATAGCATTAAATGCTTTTTAACAAGTTTGTCCTCAAATAATTTAAAAACTTTTACAAGTAATAAAGACGATGTGTGTGTGTGTGTGTGTGTGTGTGTGTGTGTATTTAAAAGATATAACATTCTTGAAAAATCTCACGACATGTTTGCAATTAACCACGTATAAAACTGTATACATATTTCTTTACGATCAACACTGTATTGATTACAATCAGTACTAATTCGAAGCTTAACAAAATCGAGCCAATATATTATTTTGTTAAATAGAACATAAATTAAGTTATCTATTTTTATATCTTAATTAACAGGCAGTTAAAATCTTAACTGAAGAATTAGTGGAATTTAACAGAGGACAAAGAAAAGATATATATTGGAGAAACAATTCAATATGTCCAACTGACGACCAGTATGAAAAAAATGCGATAAGAAGTAAATATTTATGATTTTGCGATAACTTTTATTATCTGCTGAAGCAAAAACTCCATTTTAAAAATTAAATTACATATATAAAATTCGTATATTAATTAATTTTATAGAGGCTGGCTGGCTCGTAAAGTTAATGGTGAAATTGATGAAACTCTTTTCATTTTGCGATAAAGACTTTTCATCGGTCTTAAATTTAATGGGCTATTACCACCAGATACATAATGATTATTGTAATTTGTGTGTTGGTAAGGTAAGTAATTTGTTTAATTTTTATTATTAATTTGATTAATTTTCTATTATGCGAATTGGGTCTCGGAACCTCTTGAATGGATGGTAGATATAGATTCTCGAACGATAAAAAAAATTACTGTGACGTGAGATTCATTTTCTCGACACTGGGGTGTAAGAATCATTCAGAGTGCCCGATCCCAGGGTTAATTAAGTAAACTAACTGAATTTGTTATTATCACAGGACGATAAAAATTATTGTGATGACCTGACCGAAGGGAAATTCAGCTTCCCTATTATACATGCGATTAAACACGATGATGACCGGCGAATAAGAAGTATCCTTTAAAAAACATGATATACGCATTACGTTCGAAAAATTTGTATCTTAATTTATAAAATTTAAATATATATCTTTAATAAAACCTATAGATATTCTAAAACAACGAACTACGGACATCAATCTTAAAAATCATTTTGTGGAGTTGTTAAAGAAACTAGGTTCTTTTAAATACACAAGGGATGTATTAAAAGAACTAAACAAAAAAATAAAAATTGAAATTGAACGTTTAGGAGGTAATCCGCTATTTACAAATATGCTGGAGAAATATGAGAACGAGGTGCTGTGCCACGGTATTAAAGGTGTAAATATTATTAATGGTAGCTTTTCGAAAAATTGCATTAATATTTATATATTATAAAAGTTCCTTTAGATTTACAATTACTGATTAAAAATATTATTATTATTATTCTATTATTATAAACATTAATTCTTAGTGTTATTGTTTTTTGTTTCAAGAAAACGTTCAGAAGACCTCTAGAGAAGCGTTCAAGATATCGGAAATTATTTATTATATATAACAATATTGATATTTAGTGTTATAGTTTGTTTTATAATTAATAATGTGTTATATTAGTTTTATAATTATTATAGTGTTATAATTTGTTTTATTATTATTAAGTAATTTTTTCGTTAAAATATAGTGTTATTGTACATGTTATGTATTATATATTATATAGTACGTTATAATATTAAAATATTGTATATCTTGAACCATTGCCTAAAATCCCTCAATTTCTTCGATCTTTATTTGATGGTAGTAATGTAAAAACAATTGATTTTTTTAATCGTATTCGTAGTTATAGGTGTGGCTTGGTAATCAACTAGATCCAAAGGACTGGGGTTGGAAGTTGATCGACAATACATTGGAACCAATCCAGACTTTACTCCCACCTGCACCGGAAAAACTTCTCAACACAATTTTTTGCAATTGTACAAAAGGATGTAATGCTAAATGCGGCTGTAAAAAAGTTGGATTGTTTTGTTCATTAGCATGTACTAATTGTCAAGGCCAGTCGTGTTCCAATGTTGAATCGCCATCAGAAGAGAGTTCATACAATATCAGCGAGGAAACATCTGATGAATCGCTCTTGGAACAATTTATTTGCACTCAGCAGGAAGAGGAAGAAGAAGAAGAAGAAGACGAACAACATGAAAAACAAGAAGAAGAAGAAGATGCAGAAGTATTTGATGGTTATGAATCAGACCAATAATTTAACCCAATTCATTACAATTCACACCTCTTTCATTATTTTTAACATTTTCCATTTTTTATTATTAAATAGTATAGTATTGAATTAAATACGGTCACAATAGTTCGTGGAATAGGCCTACCGGGGAAACCACGTTAAAAAAAACGCGTCAAGTACACTACCTCACAGGTGACGTGGAAACGTGTGCATATTATGAAGAACACCGTTTTTCAACTTTTTGAATGATTATATCTCGGAAACGATGACTCTTACAGAAAAAAGTATAGAGACAATTATTATAGATAATTGCACGATCTACAATTATTGTCTAAGCTATTTTTATGATAAAACTTACCATTCGGCTGAAAAACACAAAAAACCCATTTTTGCCACCTTTGACCTTGAATAAAATTTTTTCCAGGCACGGGATGTATGGGGACTTTTCACAGTTCATTTATAATGGTGTTCCAAACATTCGTACGAATTTTCAGCTCTATCGGAATTATTGTAACCTTGAATGTCTAATTTGACCGGACTACGGAGAGAGATTCGCTTCTGCAAATAGAGTAAATGCACTGTCACGCGTAAGATAAAACAAATGCCAAATGCAACAATGTTTAATGCAATGTGTAATTATGTATCACGACAAATAACACGGATCAACTCTGCGCTGTATGCAGAGAGCTCGATTATTGAATCAACTGCGATAATCAGAAATTGTGCCATCTGCAGCCGACCATGATTCGGTTTAATGACCTTGATAGACACTTGATAGATACTTCTATTTTTTTTTCGCGGGGAAATCTACTACTCACTACTGGGATCCTAGGTTTAGCGTTCAACAGTTGACACTTGTAAGTGATGTAAATCGCGCTTATCACTAACTTATTTTGTTACGTGAGAAATTTATAATTATAATTGATTTATGATATATACATACATATATACACACTCGAGTAAAGAATTATTTTATATTTTTTTTATTAAATTACAAAAGATCAAGTAACAATCGATTATATATTTATATATCTAGGAAATAATAATGTACACACATAGGTTAGATTAGATAGGATTAAAAATAAGTATTTTAATAATCAGTAGAATAATACATAGTACAAAGAGAATATTTATTACAAAATTAAATTTGATACAAAAATAGGGCCGTTTATATTTTACAATCAAGAATTTAAAATTTACAACCATCTAATCTCTTTCCCTTAAACGTAATAATAAATAACGCAATTCTAGTTTCAAGTTGAAATTCGTCTTTTCATATCTTGGAATTTATATTTTATTATAATTTTATTTTGTAATTTAGGCACCATCCTATATCATTATACATCTTACATATGCAGTATATCATTGAGTTTCTGATTGTCACCCGTATCAAGTTTCGGTTTTCTTAAATCCTCTCTGCTTTTCTTTACATGTGAACTGGGTATCGGATTAGGAAATTTATCGTACCTAGCATGTCCTCCGAAGCCATCAAAACTCATACCACTGCCGCTGGCAGTTTTCTGAAATAAATGTGAGAACATTGCGACAAAAATACAGATAACAATATATTAAATACAAGTGTAAAGTGACTCACTTGATTCGGTTGATAAAATTTCGATTTTTTCGCAAGTATCGAAGTCTCTTTCAAACTGTTACTGGATTTCTGTCTTTTTATACCGTTATCTCTCATCGAAAAGAAACCTTGCGATTTTATGCTCTGTGGAGTATCCTCGGTACTATCCTGCAACAAGAAATAATAATTTATGATATTGATATTCAAAATAAAACATTTTAGTTAAACGCAATAAGTTATAGTTTACTTACTGGATTTATAATAATGCAGCTATCATTCTTTTCGAGATTTACAGTATCTTCAAGTTTTAGTAGCTCTTCCTTGAGCTTTTCCGTGGATGTTTTATTACAGCTAACGCATTTATACGCGTTCGCGTTTGCCTGCATTTCAAAAAGCTGCGTTTGCAGAGATATCTTCTCGCTCTCACAGATCATTAACCGTTCTTCCATTTCTCTAAAAAATAAGATTTTAATAGAATCTAAGAACGATGATTCTAAGACAATTTGATATATCAAGAAATTTACATACTTTCGCTTAGTACGCTCCTCTGCTAAAACCTTGTTTTCTGTAGAGGCACGGGTGTAATCTTGCTGTAATTTTTTATATTTCTCTCTAACCTCTCTGCTCTTGTTATACATGTGTTTCAATTCCCTGGAAAATTTAATAATTAAATTTATGATACATTCATATGTATGAGTATATTATTGCCATATTATACCTCCATATATATCAAATATATAAAGTACTAAAATATAAAATACCTTTTTAATACTGCTATGTATGTTGCAAGTTTGGAAGGATCACTCGTCATCAGTATTTTATCATCCATCTCATGTGTAGAACTATCTATAAGACTCTGTACGCTGTAAGATAAACATTTAATTGCAAGATTAAGTACAAACTTAAAAATTACACGTATATATTTAAAACTTATATAACAAAATATTATGAAAAAAAAACATACTTTTTCAAATGTTGAAGATTTTTCTTCAGATGTTCATTCTCTTTCCTGTAATTGTTGGCATCCGAACATTGCTGTTTGTAAAACTTTATCTGTTCCTTAAGCGCAAGAATTGCACTATTCTTGCTTCTCATTTCACTTTCAACATTTCGTACTTCCTGTCTTAAGCCAGCTGTCTGCGTCTCCAATTTTCCATTTGCCTCTGTGAGTTTATTGAGATTTTCATCTCTCAACTTTAGTTGAAAAGTCAAGCTATCAATTCTGTTCTGCAGTGATGCAGCATCTTCTGCGATATTGTCGCTGTTCGAAAAATTGAAATATATCCTGCGTATCGTCCGCTCGGTTGTCCTGTCCCGACATTGTGGGCAGGTCTTTGATCTGCAACAATTCCACAGATCAAGCTGCATTCACGTGCAAGCAACATACAAAATTTTCAAAAATTATAAAAAAAGTTTTTTTGTATGATAGGCAAAAAAGAAAGAAAACTACAAGGGAATGCAGAAATGTTTGATAGTATCGAATATTTACCTTTCTAGCCACTGTATTAAGCACGCGAAGTGAAAAATATGTCCACACGGTGTTTGGAAAACATCGTCCGATGGTGCCAGTAAATCACTACATATCACGCACACCTGGGGGGTTTAGAAAGACGCAGGTAAGAAAAAAACAGGTTTTGTGGAATTTAGTCGGCGCACAATGTAGCAATAAAAATGAAACTCTCGCGCATCATTTACAACGCCTGGTTCTTAGTTAATAGGAGAGAGATTCGCTTCTGCAAATAGAGTAGATGCACTGTCACGCGTAAGATAAAACAAATTACAAATGCAACAATGTTTAATGCAATGTGTAATTATGTATCACGACAAATAACACGGATCAACTCTGCGCTGTATGCAGAGAGCTCGATTATTGAATCAACTGCGATAATCAGAATTGTGCCATCTGCAGCCGACCATGATTCGGTTTAATGACCTTGATAAACACTTGATAGATACATCTATTTTTTTTTTTTTTCGCGGGGAAATCTACTACTCACTACTGGGATCCTAGGTCGTAAAGCCCGTTTTGCCCAGTAGCCCCCTCTGTTAAGAGGAGGGGGAAGACCCCCCCGCCTCCGGGGAGAGACGAGGGGAGTGCCGGATTTTTACCGGCTAAAACTCCGCGAGTGTCCTTCACGGCGCGTTTTTCGATAAGAGAGGGAGTCCCGGGAAACGCACTGATTCTTCCGGGACCCCACCCGCGCCGCGCCCAATGACTGGGCGCCTATCCCGGGGCTTAATGCCCCATGACCTTATGCAGGCCTAACTCTACGTGGCGGGTTGAAGGGGACACCAGCCCTGCCTGCCACCCCTCGCATTAGGGGGTTTTTTGCGACGGACGCGCGGTTACCTCGCCCGCGCGCCCGTGCCCCCCTGATGTTGACCCTCTTTCAATATGTTCTAAATTCATTACAATGTATAACACGCATTAGATCTTCTAAAAATAGAATGCATATATAAAACAAACTTATATTTAAAAAATATAGTTATATTATTACTTATAAATTAAGCATATAAAGATTAATAAGTTAAAATATAAGTCTAATTTCTAGTTAAAGAGTTAAAATAATGTAAACAAAAATTAGTTCCAAGTAGCGAGTAAAATGAATTTCTTTTCTTATTCTTTTAATTTAGGAATGCAAAGAATTTTAATTAAACCCTTAATTTCATACATTCGCTCTTGTACACTATGCTCTCAAGTATCTCTCTCCGCAATGGAAAAAAGAGAGAAATAATTTAGTTTTCCCCGAAACATAAAACTGAATCTAATTAGGTACCTATATTTTGCTTGCGCAAATATTCCACACATTCAAAAATTTACGTATACCATAATTATTATACTATGCACATTTCTGTTCTAAATGTAGATATTTTTCCTTGCTTCTTTGACTAATTGAATCGCTAATTGAAAAACTGCTTGATAAAAAAAATATTGAAATACAATATTGCGAGAACAAACTTTATTATTAAAAATTTTTATTTAGTAACTATTTACTGTTATTTATTGACACTTTTACTCTCACTTCTCTTTTCGCTAACAAAGTTAAACGCCACTTGTTACATCATTTTTTATTTTTTATTTTTTATTTTTTTTAAGTGAATATATATCAAATGTATATATCAAATCATTTCAGCTATTATGAATCAATGCCATCTACGAAGTAGATACGCGGTAATGATTCCAACAAATACTTGATATTTATCCTCGAGAAAATAAGTCGCGAAAAAATGTTAAATTCTACATTCTTTACATTACGCTTTTAATATTTTAAATAAAATGCATATGTGCTGAAATTATATTAAAAGATTATAGTTATATCATTGCTTTCTAGTTACATATAAAATAACTAAATTAAGAAATCTGATGTTTATAGTTAAAACGATAAGGCAATTTTAAAAAATAACACATCCGCTCTTCTGCATCATACGTGGAAACAATTTATTTTATATCAAAATAAAATACTTTCTTAAAAATTATAATTACATTGTTACTTATGAAGTATGGATATATCTAATGTTTACAGTTAAAAAGGTAAATGTAAAACAATGTAAAGAAAATGAGTTCTAAGTTGCAAAGCGAGTAGAGCGAATTTATCTTCTTAATCTCCTAATTTAAGAATGCAAAGAATTTGAACTAAAAGCTTAATTTTATACATCTGCATACATTATACTCTCAGAGTATACTCTGCACAATGAAAGAAAAAGAGAAAAAATTTATTTTCCCTACAACACACCGCGCTTCGTTGTGTAAAGGACACAACGAAGCGCGGCATACATTTGGTAAAAGAAAATCAAGCTCGCTATAAAAGCAAACGTTCTCTAGCGTTGCTGAGCCTTTAAAGATCCCCGTAATCGCCTTTAAAAAAAGTCCACCTATAAAACTCTTAAAAATTTCATATTACCGATAAGTCTATTTGCGCAGAAAGAGAAAAAAAAAAGATTATCTCATTTATTTATATCTCAAAACACAAAACAGATAAAACTTACGAGCTATATAACGATCATAAGTACATCTATACATATGTTAAAAAAGCAAGTACTTTTTGTTGATTCTAGAGTTTTGTAATAATTTCCTCGTCATTCTCCTCGACCACAAGACTGTCGTGATCGTCTTCGATCAGCTTCTTCCAGCGTCCTATAAAAGTAAGTATTTACATTACATATATTGAAAGATACGCATATTACAATTAGATAAACAATTAACAAACTTTTAGTTAATGTATGACTTGTTGGAATTATTGCAATCTTAGAAGCAATGTGAGAAATTAATTTTCTCTTTGACACATATATTTGCTTAATAAGTTACATTCTTTCATTAAATGCGTTACATTTATTGCATTCTAATTTACCGCAATTACCTGTTAATTCTTGAATTGTACCATCAGTGCCGTCATATTCGATGTTAGCTTCCTCCTTCAAACGGTTCTGCATGTAGTGTTTTGAAACGATTTTGTCGTCCTCATTCAAAAGCGAGTCGCGATTCTCCTCGATCAGTTTCTTCCAGTATTCTGCAAAAATAAGTATTTACTTTACATATATTTGTTTCGATAAATAGTAGGAGACGAGATAGAAGCGATTTAAGATCGATTACCTATTTATTTTCGTCGTTTTCGTCAAATATATCGGCAAATATCCATCGTAGGAAAAAAAGTCATATAAATTGTAGAGCGTAAAAAAAGCTACAAATTGGTCACCTTACTTTCTCTGTAGCTTTTCAGGGAGCCGAGTTATTGCAAAAAAACGATTTTTTGGTTTTTTCAAGATGGCGGAAAAGCCTCCGCATATTTTGTCCCGCCAACTTAGAGTTAAGCTTTTATACATGCCCCCAAAACCCCCCAAAAGAAATTTTGAATGTTGGATTTTTTTCCAAGTAAAGCATTGGTTTCCCGACAATTTGACTGGACTAATAGTGGATACGGACGATGACGAAGCAGATAGAAAGAAAAGAATAGAAGGAATTTAAGATGGAAAGAAGATGCAAAGAGAGATAATGGGAGAAGCGTTAAAGGAGAGAGAGGGGAAAAGGAGAAGGAGGTAAGTTTGTAAGACAGTAAGAATAACGCTATTTTATATTTAAAATGGGAGGCAGAGTAGGAAAGAAGGAAGGAGGGTACTGGGGAAGAAGGGAGCCGAAAAAAGAGAAAAGCTGCGTCAGGATGGAGGAAGTCAGAGGAGATACTGATCAGGGAAAGCTAAAAAAGATGGCCAGAGAGATGCAGGATGGAAGAGGGAGCAAAGGGAAATAAATTGTAAGGTCGCTCAATGGCCAGATCGGAAAATAAGATTGTAAATTTTATGTTTGTACAGGGTTGGGTACGTCCCTACAAAACGCCCTTTTAGATCCCTTGGGGTAATAAAGTATCATTTTTATTCTATTCTAAACTGGTAGTTTTTATAACTATTCTGTTACCTATTGCAGGTCAAAATATTCCTACTGGCAAGTCTCGACTCTGAGAAGGTCTTCCGCAATCGCTTTCGTGAATGTATATGTATTTGACTATGCATTTGTCTCAAGATGTGGTAATGAACCCGAAAGAGCACACAGGCGGCTAGTTAAGCAACTAATTAAAACGCGGCCGTCGCGAAATTGATCGTCCGCAGATTATTATTTCAGCGGCCGCGGAGCAGAAATTATTAATGCACTCCGCACGCATAAGCCACAAAGCTCAACAAATAACGCGAACGTACTCTCTTATACAAGTTGTCTTATATTATCAATTGAAATATTTTTCGACAAACCTGTAAACGATCCTTCCGTGGCTAAAGTGTTAACGAAGAGAACATCTGAACGAGTAAAAACTAAAGAAAGTATAGGCAAAGACATAAGACAAATAAATTATTTTATTAAATTTATTTCCATTCAATTCCAGAATTAACAGCGTTTTTTTAACTGGCTGTAAAATTGTATCCGGATTGTAACTACGATCGTTAAATTGATGTTACAATGAAATCGTAAACGCTATCCGTCGTTCAGCAGTTAAGTGCTCCCGCATAAAATTGATAGTGCCGATATCGGTAGCTTTTTTTCACAGCCGCATATTGAAATGATAACGCGCGTTATCTGTCAGATAGGTTGGTCGGTTGCTTCTATCTCGACGTATTAAATCAAAATTGTGTCCATGGGTAATACGGGTTCTAACGAGAACGCTATATTTTGGAGGAGACCCTCGACGAATACGTCGAGCTGACATACTTCTCAGTAATCCTTTTGCAGGACACTTCTTAATAAGACACGATTTTTTTCATAAATACAATCAATAAGAATAATAGCGTTTTCACGGCTTCTATTTTTTGTGTTCTACTTATGTCTGATGAATAAGTATAATTAATTTATTGTGATGTATTTTTAATTGATTAATTTATCATTGACAAAATTTATGAACTTCTCGATAATTTGGAGCCATCAGGCGTCCTTAAACAAAATCTTTGTTATCGTTTTTCTGCGGAGCAAATCAACAAAATCCTTCCGTAGATTAACGTAAGCTCTGAATTTCACTACTATTTTATTATTACTACTTGATATGCGAAACACATTTCTGTAGTTTTTGAAGGATTATTTTATAACTGAATTAAAATCGCGTTTTGGAAGAACGGTGTTAAAAAGTTCCAATAGCAAAGAGCATTAGATTATCACCGGTACACAACACGTTTTCGTTAGCTCTAAACATCGCGTATATTGCGCACCAATAAATCCTTCTTAAGCGATGGTAAGCCGTTACCATTTTTTCCTGCGAACTCGAAATTTCGTTATTTACACGAGGCGATGATTAACTGCGATACGAAGAACGAAACATTGTGTTCTTCAAATATTATACAGGATATCTCAAGTCTCTAGATGGCCATCCTTATTGAGAGAGAGATCAACATTAATTATAATTCAGATTTAATTTAAATAACCATTTCAAAATTCATATATTACAATCTATTTCTTGATTGTATTTAACAAGCAGGAAAGAAAGTAAGTGTGAATCCACAATTCTTAAGTGACGAAAAAGTGTGACGCAAATGTTCTTATTTCTTAATGCAATTCATTCATTCTTCGAGGAAGACAAAGGATCATAAAACACAAAGCGTGTGATATTTTCAGCGCAATCCATTCCGTGATCGCGTATATATTCTCGTCGAGACGGGACGGATATTTGAGCTTCGAGGATACCCTCAACCTCTGCTCGGCGACCTCTTCTCCGCGAATTGTCCGCGGGGCATTCGGGCTGCATAGGCTTTTGAAATTTTCGGTAAGCTTGCGAACACAATTGAATCTACATCCGCGGATTTTTGTGTGCGCCGAATTCTAACTTTCGTCCCGGTAAATATTTGTCATCTGCCAATTCTACACGCTTATTAAACATATCCGCGAACAAAGCCTTAGTTGTCAAAAATACAATTACAAAACTCCGTTGTTTGCTAAGGGAAGAGAAGAATTGTCTCAACGGCATACATTTCACCAAATTCGTGGAACACACACCTTGGATAAACCATGACAATTTAATTTAAAAACTGCTTAAAAATTAATTGTGCCTATTACTTTATAAATACACCGACTAATTTGTCTTAATAAAATTTATTAAGGTGCTCCGATATAATACATTATAATTACACGATAACGTGTAAGGGATACAAGTTTGCAGACTGTCGTCGAACATTCGCATAATAGTAAACAGCGGCTTGCAGTCGATTTCGTTAATCGGGGTCGTTTAATTTCGCGGAGCTACGTCAATTACCGTAGAAATGGAAACGCGCTCTCGCAGCAATCTGCCGATGCAACTGCGACTCCATTCAAATAAATTGGATCGTGTTATGCAGTATGGAAAGTGTCATTTTGCACGATCTTCAGTCAAATCCGAGAGATGTGCTCTAGTTTCCGTCATTTAAATTTCAATTTTATCTCCTTAGTTTTATAATAGATGTCGCTTATTTTGACGCTACATAATGTGACGCACGATTTGACGGGAAATAAATTATATTATAATACAATATGACACTATAATTGCATATTTATGGCATTATAAAAAAATATTTTTATAATTTCGGTATTTGGTAAGAACGGTATTTTTTAAATTTTATTGAACATGAGAAAGTAGATAGTTATTTAACATTACTTGAATATTTATTAATTTGTGGAGAGCACAAAGCTTATTTACACGCGAATCTCAGCCGCGTAAAAAAATGCCACATGCAACGAATATTCCGTGTAAATCGATTAAGTGTATATATAGAATCTGCGTATCTATGTTCAGGATGTATTAGAATGTTTAAAAGTTTAGATAAAATCACTAAATTGACCGGAAAAGACGAAGGTTATCGCATAAAAAAATCAGCGTATAATTATTCATAATGGTTATTTAACATCACTTGAATATTTATTAATTTGTAGAATGCTTATTCACACGCGATTCTCAGACGCGTAAAAAAATGCCACGTATAAATATTGCTACAAATATTCCGTGTAAATCGAGTAAGTAAGTATTCCTTCTCTAAAAAAGGCGTGCAAAGTCGATACTCGAATATATTGCGGTTATTGTTGCCACTTTTCCGCGGTGCCGATTGGTTCTCTCGCTGCGCTTACTTTATTTGCAGCTGTCATCGTACATTTTGACAGTTGTGTGTATCAAGGAGTTAATAGTGTAATAGTAATAGCATAATCCATCCATCCATCCATCCATATCTAAAAAAGAAATGTAAAGTCGATACTCGAATCTATCGAAATTTATTGTTGTCGCTTTTCCGCGATGTTGGTTGGTTCTCTCGCTGCGCTCTTACTTCATTTGCAGCTGTCATCGTATATTTTTAAAGCTATTATAAATAGCGCGCGCCAAGCGCGCGTCTGTGGTTATATAAAATCTGCCTATCTAATATGTTGAGAATGAATATATTAGAGTATATTTAGAACGTTTAGATGAATATAATTAAATTGACCGGCGCGGCGTGACGGAAAACAAGTTATCGCATATAAAAAAATCAGCGTATCATTAATCATTAGTCATAATGGTTATTTAACATTACTTGAATATTTATTAATTTGTGGAATGCTTATTCACACGCAATTCTCAGACGCGTAAAAAAATGCCACGTATAAATATTGCTACAAATATTCCGTATAAATCGAGTAAGTAAGTATTCCCTCTTTAAAAAAAGCGTGCAAAGTCGATACTCGAATATATTGCGGTTATTGTTGCCACTTTTCCGCGGTGCCGATTAGTTCTCTCGCTGCGCTTACTTTATTTACAGCTGTCATCGTACATTTTGACAGTTGTGTGTATCAAGGAGTTAATAGTGTAATAGTAATAACATAATCCATCCATCCATCCATCCATATCTAAAAAAGAAATGTAAAGTCAATACTCGAATCTATCGAAATTTATTGTTGTCGCTTTTCCGCGATGTCGGTTGGTTCTCTCGCTGCGCTTACTTCATTTGCAGCTGTCATCGTATATTTTTAAATCTATTATAAATAGTCTGTGGTTATATAAAATCTGCCTATCTAATATGTTGAGAATGAATATATTAGAGTATATTTAGAACGTTTAGATGAATATCATTAAATTGACCGGCGCGGCGTGACGGAAAACAAGTTATGGCATATAAAAAATCAGCGATTATTAATCATAATCCTTGACTATTCGACGCAATACGTTTTTATATTAAGATAATTCCTCTATTTACGTCGCACAAGGATTAACGCGCAATTACTTTATTATGTGCCTTAGAGTAACTCCGCGCGATATATACGCCGCACCTAAGGAAAACTTTTCCCAGGTAGCACATATTAGTTTCATATAGTTTTTTGAACGTACATATGTTTTATAACCGTAAAGAAATATAAGAAAACGTTTGAACAAAAAAGCTCTAAAAACCATGAAAAATTTAAAAAAAATAAAAAATAAAAGAAGCTCTAAAAAGTATGAAATAATACTTTTAAGAATTCTTTTCAATTTTTTAAGTCGGCGCCAAATTAATAATTATTACATTAATTTAGTGCCAACTTCAAAAATTGAAAAAAAATTCTTAAAAGTATTATTAATTTAGTGCCGACTTCAAATCATTGGAAATTTAGTTTACCCGTTTATTTATTGTTTATTATAAATAAGTCACTATTCCTTTAGTTAAAGGTTAGTTATTTTATAATAATGAGTATTTAACCAATTGTGGCAAAAATATAAGTTAAGATATAAAAGTATCAATCTGTTACTTTTGACTCGAAAGTAATATTTGTTATTGGTGTTGATTTCTATTTATTTGTAACGATGCGCTCCGAAACGCATTCCCGGCGAGCATCAGCCGGATGCCGCCCGGCCGAACACTCGCCGGACGAGACAAGGCACGGTGTGCCCTTTTTTATAATGACACCATTTCGCGTATAATACATGTATTTTTTAAATAAAAATTTTCTTATTATTATTTTAAAATGCCAAATATACAAAAACAAATAAAGGTTTAGCAACGTCTGTTTAAAATAATTTAAAATGTCTAGAACTATTTAAAAAAGTTTTTAAAAAATAAAACGTTTTGTGCTACATTGATTATATGTTTGTTTTTATTTTATTTTACCTTATTAAAATGAGCCTTGAACTCTGTTACAACCAGCTCTAGGGGTAGGGACAATCGTAACAAATTCGATCTTCATAAACTTGATTTTTCTAAGTAATTATAAAATGTGAATAAATTTATTCATATACCATAATGTAAGTAAAGAATGTATTTATCTTATGAAGAAAAAAGTATATATACATATATAATATATATATATATATATATATATATATATATACACGGAGAAAAATTTTATATTAAATTTTACTATGCTGTCGTACCAACTGCGGACCATCAAGACGCACAAGTTTAAATAGTCTTATAGTAAAATTACTATGTTCATAGCATTTAATGTTACAATCATAGCATTCAATGCTATAATTATAGCAGGATTACTATCGCAATGACTGGTCATCAGTAGGGTAAAATTAACCTGTCTCACGACGGTATAATTATAGCATTAAATGCTATGATCGTAGCATTAAATGCTATGGACATAATAATTTTACTATAAGACTATAGCATTTAAACTTGTGCGTCTTGATGGTCCGCAGCTAGTGCGACACCATAGTAATATTTACTATAAAATTTTCTCCGTGTATATATTATATATATATATATATATATATATATATAACAAGTAAATCGAAGATATTAATTCAAATTAGCAAAATGTTACGTTTGTCCCTCCCCTACTATAAAAGAATTATAATAAAAAAAATATTTGTTTTTTTGTATTTAACAAAAAAAAACTTTTAGAAACCCTTGCATTTTTTTCATATATATATGCGGCTGGAATATGTCTAGAGGAAAGTCCCCTATTATGAGATAAGCTCCTAATATGCGATAGCGAGGTTTTCTGCTAAAAACTAATAGGTTCTATCTGTGGTTCCATTTAGAGTAAAACCTATTTAGTGGAAAATTCATTATTTGATCGTGCGTGCACTCGCCTACTACATTTTTCAATTCTGCACATAAACTTCCGTCAATCACGCAAAATAGATGTTGTATCTCATAATTGGGGACTTTCCTCTACGTTCAAAAGACGTATATGAAACTAATATGTGCTACCTTGGAATTACTTTAAAGAGAGGTGTTGAATAAGGTTATACGATTACACCTTCCACAGAAAATATAATGGAAAAGAGGGGATTATTACAACAACTATAAAAGGAGGCAATAAATGTAACGGCGTACTCAGTCCACCAAATACCATCCACTGAATCGAGGATTTGAAGAGATCGTGATTAGAGATTTTGAAATCAGTTTTGAACTAATTTGTAAGTATAATTTCTTTTAATATAAAATTCGATTAGTTACATTTACAACCATACCTCAAACTCAATAGAACAATTTTAAATTAAACATAGTAATATCTTATTTCCTATAACTTTTGCCTACTTCCAAAAATCTGATAAAAAGTAAAAACTCAACTTTATTTGTAAGGAAATCTTAAAAAATGCGGAAATAATTTGCTAAAAATAAGTAAAAGAAAAAGAAATAATATGTGACATGATATTTTTGTCGGACCGGAACCGTAAACCGTACGGAAATTTTATAAAGCCTATAGAACCGGAAACGAAATCGGTACCGTTAAATTATTTTCGGTTCACGGTTTTTTTTCGGTTCAGACACTACCATGTCTCTTGATTTGCTTTCCATGCATATTACGTTTATTTTTGATAAAACTAAGTGCGCGCGGCAAGAAATAAGACACAATTTTTTCTAAAAAATTACAAAATTTATACTTTAGCACGTTAACTGCTATGGTGATTACCTTTATGAGTGAAAAAATGAGTCATTAGAGATCATTTCTGTCTCTGTTAGTAATTTTAATTGGTCAATGTTTTTATTGTTCTCGAAAAGTGCAGTGATAGAAAAGGACGGATTGGCTTCTTAATTCTCCATTTCATCAGTTCCGTTTTCTTTTAGAGTAGAGTTTAATTCTAGTATAATATATCTTTAAAAAAAAAAGATTTAAAAGGGTGCCAAATGTATGTACCCATCACAAATTATACAGAATTATTATATAAAACTGTTTTTTAATTTATACTAAAACAAGTTTTTTTTTTAATTAACGTCTTCTGCAAGGATTACACCATTTATGGAACATTATTTAATTATTATCGTGTTCTCTTGATGTTCTTCAATCTCCATCAGATCTTATACAAAACAGAGATAGTAGTCCAGTCATTTTAGGTTTCTGTGCAAAAAAAATTGTGAAACTACTTTTTTTTAAATCGCTTTATTTCGTGTTGTTTTAAATAACATATTAAAATAGAGAACGATATCGGCAGGGCTAAAAAAGTTATTCAAGATCAAAGGTCATGAAAATCAGTTTTTTGCGAAAATCTCATTTTGTATGGCTCGGAGGTCAATTAAGGTTATTACAAAAAAGAAAGATCGTGAAATTCTGTACAAAAATGGGTATATTCATTTTTTACGTACATACGATGAACTGTTTGCGAAATATAAAGTGACGAAAACTGACTGAAAACCAACGCACAGTACAGCTACTAAAGTCCCTTGCACAATGCCACGGCAACAGGCAATCGGAAGATGACAGGAAATAACAAAGAATCGTTAATTACAACCTAAAAATTTTGAATGCTATGTTGGTTGGCAACAGGCAATAGGCACAGATTTCCAATGTGACGGAAACTCTGTGTCTATTGTCTGTGTCACTATTTATTCTGCATTTATACATGATTTCTGATTTCTATTCCCTGTTCCTATTGCCTATTGCCTATAGCATTGTGCAAGGGGTTAACCCTCGCAGATATAAAATAACGGTACCCATAAACTACAATCAATAAATGCAAGCCAGCTGCCACTCAAGGTTACTACAACTTCTCATTGGCAACATACGGGACGCATATTTTATACCTCCAGTAAGTTGGCTCCCTTACTTTCACTTTCTTAAAGATGTATGTCGCTATAGCTATATGTAGGATAATTTAATCTCAGAAATTATTCATAAACAACATGGTATTATTGGGACAGAAAAAGCGTAAAAATCGCAATTTTGTCCCATTTTTGTATTTGATATGTGTTTAAAAAATCATTAAAAACAGTGAAAAAAAATATAAACAGAAATCTTAAAAAACCGTAATTGCAATTCTCGATGTCATAGAAGTGTACCATAAAAAAATTCATTCATTTTTACCGTACATAAACAGAGATATATATCATGATATTTGCATTGGAAGTATATCTATATATATACAATTTCTGTAACTTTTAAAGCAAATATCTCAGAAACGGATCGGACAATCGACCGCCGAATTTAACACAGGTTTTTTTGGGAGATATATAAGTGCACAATCTCTGTAAATTTCAGCTTTATCCTTTTATTTTGATATAAGCAACATATATCTTTCCTAAAAATTGGTAACAAAAAATTATCCCATAAAAAATTATCCATAAAAAAATCAGCTTGATATCTCAAGTTTGCGGAAATTGAAAGCAATAACGTATATTTTTTTTTTTTTACAGAAATCGTAAACCACTCTTTACTATTAGCAATTTTTCTAATTCTATTACATTCTTTAGTTCTTTCTACTCCTATCTAATATATATAAGTACCTGACGTCTGTATGTCTGCTGTCTGACCGCAACAACTACTTGTTATAGTTCCGAGAAAGTTGGAAAAATTTGTTAACCGGTTTCCAAAACTGGTCTTAATCGCTCGCGACAGTCACGAATTAAAGTGACTGATTAAATTCCCGAAAAACTTTGAAAAATTTCTGATACCGGCTTCCAAAAAGATCGGTAACAAGAAATTATACACCTTATAGCACTCCCGGAAAATTCTACCCCTGTGTTCATATATAACTTTTTGAAATTCGGTCAATTAATTCCCGAAAAATTGGAAAAATTTCGTAACCGGTTTTCCAAAAGATCAGTAACAAAAATTCTACCCTTAACTTCATAAGTTACAATTCTTTGAGATTTCGGTCAATTAATTCTCAACTAAAATTTGAAAAAATTTTGGAACCGGTTCTAAAAAGATCCGAGTCGAGAATGCAGGTAACAAAAAAATGACCACGACATTTTCATCCCCGGAAAATTCTACCCCTGTTTCATATACTTTTGGTAAAATTTGGTCCACTAACGAATGACAGTAGTTCGCGTTACGAGGAATACAGACAGACGACGTGACTATATATATATATATATATAGTGAAAGAATACTAGTATATGTAGGTCCGGAAAGTATGGTCCAGGACTTCTTTTGGATTATCGGTATATGCCGGGACATTTGGCAAGTATGTCCTGGAAAAAATACATAATCTGATAATATATAGCGTATATTCCAGGACTGGACCAGTTCATACCTCTGGAAGCCTCATATACATATTCTTTGTATCTAGGCTATACGGAATGGAGCATACGCCTTGCGCGGAAACTTTACCGCTTATTTTTCTTAAAAATGTTTATCGTACGTGAAAAATAAATATAACCATTTTTGTACAGAATTTTATGATCTTTCTTTTTTGAATATCTTAATTGACCTCCGAGCCATACACAAACGAGATTTCCGCTAAAAACTGATTTTCGTGACCTTTGATCTTGAATAACTTTTTTAGCCCTGACGATATCGTTCTCTATTTTTAATATGTTTTTAAAACAACGAAATAAACGATAAAAAAGTAGTTTAAAATGTTTTGCACAGAAGCCATATTTTCGTCTAAAATAATTGGACTATAGTGGGCCTATTCTGTAAGGAACCGAAGCACAGACTTTTGCACAACACAAGCTGTGCTTTGGCCTTAATTGTTAATAATTTCATTGTCGTTATATATTTGCTTTGCATATATATTATATGTATAAAGTAAAAAAGCTGCGCAACGACAATAACGATAACGAAACTATCGGTAGGGAGTTATAGAATAGGCCCGGAATAAGGCCATATAGATCCAGTAAACTACATATCACATCTTTTGCAAAATAACTACCCGTTAGCATTATCTTTAACACAATTAATACCAGAATTAATCTCTGCTTAACAAATGTACTCGCAAACAGAACGAACTTCCACCTACGACGAACTTGGTTTACGGTTCCATATGTCTCAAATATTCTGAGGAGTTTAAAAGGGTTGTTAAAGATCAAAATGTTAACTTGTCTTTTTACACAGTTTGAACAAACTTAAGAAATTTATTAAAGTACAGAAGGATATTCTCCCAATGCATCTAATAAAAATGTTGTATATAAAATATCTTGTAAAAATTGAGACGCTTCATCATATGTTGGTCAGACGATGAGACAATTAAAGACTAGAACTTCAAAACATCGCAATCATATCCACAGAAATACAAATACTTAGTCTGTCATCACCGAACACAGAATGAATTTCGATCACGAATTTGATTGGGAGACTGTCGAAATTTTGGATAAAGAAAAATATTTATGTAGGACACTAGTTTCTGAGATGACCCATATCAAGTTTGGTCAAAGGAAATAGTCTTAATTCTCAAACTGACACAGATTTTTTACATCATGCATATGTGACGGTTTTAAGCAAATTGTAATCCATGCTCATAAACATTTTGTCGTTGTCAAATCGCGTTTTACTATTGGTACATTAAATATTTATTATTTTGTTTTATTGACTTGTACCTACAATTTATAATCGTTCACCGTTGTTTTGACCTACGATTTATTGCCTCTTCTTGCAATATCTAATCATATCATGTTTGTGTGTCGTATCGACAAGATCGTCAAGTCTCTTCGTAGAGAGTATTTTTATCTGCCATAATTTTATTCATTTCGCGTATGGCTCTGAATTCCACGTTTTTTAGACTGATTGGTGAGTTTTTTAAGGTTTTCTTCTTTTAGTTTATAATATCGCAGCATTAAGTAACAACTTTTACAGATATAGATCAATTGGTCTATTTTCCAACATACGTTTCTTAAAAATCAGTAAAGTTTAATTTATTTTAATTTATACCGCTGAAGATGGCACAAAGTTGGTTCGAAACGTACGGATTGTAAATCACAACGACCAATAAAAACAGTTATTCTGATGTTACGACGGGAGATTTGCGTTTAACCTTTAATTATAGCCCCTTACCTTCTCTTATTTCAATTTTGAGGGTCCTTATACTATTTAAGTAGATTTTATTTTTACATATTTATTAAACCTTTGACGGCGTGCCGACTAAAATGTGTCTGGAAAAATAGAAAGATGCGCCCGGGGCATCGCTTGTAAACAAAAAAGATAGGCGGGGAGTGCTCGACCGGCGGACGAGCAAGAGCAGAGACCACCGAAAGCTAATCGGTCTCCTCGAAAGTATAATAAAGATTATGCTCTCTCTGTAATGACCCGAGGCGTGTATCCTACCCCTGAAAGGGATCCTGACCTTACTGATGAACGTTCATTAACAAAAATTGTCAGACTTGTGAAACACAGTTAAAGTAGTAAATAAAACTTTCGCGCATCATTTACAGCGCCTGGTTCCTTAGTTAATAGCCCACGCGTAATCGTGGGTCCCAATGTGGGTTATATCCGTGTTTATTATTCCCCGTTACTCTTGCAACATCGAGATACAATATAAGCCCGTAGACTGGCATATACATTTAGTTAATCTGTTTTTGTCAATCAGAGAAGAGACATCACGGCCACGCAACATGACGGATTCCAGGGAAGTACCATACTATTGTTCGCCAAGCGGTGACCCGGAGGAGGATAAGGTCAGTCCTATACCATTCTCCCTTTTCTTTTTTTATCATACACTGAAAAAAAAATGCTGTTAAATTAAAAAAAAATGCGGTTGCTTCAATTAAACGTCGACGTCACGGGCATCCACAAAAATAAATAGTTCATTTAATAGTATTTGCTATTGATTGTTATTTTAACTATGTATGTTAAAAGAACAATATATAAATTTCAATTAATGATATAGGACATTGCATTAAACGTATATTGAATTGTAAGAACGCTACTAAATACGAATTGATTACATTGTAATTAGTTGTTTTATACGTACGATTAATTTTAATCATTGTCGCTTGCCCTGAGAATAAAAAAGTGATTATTTAAAAGCATTTTATTTGAAATGTATCAGTGTACGTTTTTAAAATTAAACACCAAATTATTCATTGAATTCTTCATACAAATGAGTTATGTTATGTATAATTATATTAA